>NC_135959.1:70997691-71031258 GCF_053455715.1 Rhinoraja longicauda | reverse complement strand
CGCAGTCGTGTATCAACCCCTAAACTAATCCCACTGGCACGCTCTATTCCGCCAACCTAGTTTCAATCACAAACTAATCCCACGGCCCCGCTCTCCACCACATCCCTCAAACAAACACCATTAATCCCCAAGCAAACTCCAGTGGGACAGGCAGCATCTCAGGATAGAAGGAATGGGTGATGTTTCTGGTCAAGACCCTCCTTCAGACTGAGGGGGAGACATAGAGATAAGGTTTGAAAGCTGCATCCGGTGCTACACTCCTGCTCCTATGCAGAACTCACTGACTTCATTAACTTTACTAGGAATTTCCATCCTGCTCTCAAATTTACTTTGGACCATCTCCAATTTTTTGATTTTTTGATCTCACCGTCTCCATCACAGGAGATAGTATCGACCGACATCGATTACAATTCACTGATTCCAACAGCTATCTAGACTACACTTCTCCCATCCTGCCTCTTGCAAAGACTCTATCCCCTGCTCCCAATCCTCCGTCTACGCCGCATCTGAGCCCAAGATGAGGTGTTCCTTACCAGGACATCTGAGATGTCCTAATTCTTTAGAGAATGGGAGGGTTCCCCTCTTCCATCATAGATGAGGCCCTCACGTCGTGTCTCCCCGAGGCTCCACTCTTGTTCCCTCTCCCCAGTCCCCACAGAGACAGAGTCCCCCTGGTCGTCACTTCCACCCACTGAGCCGTCACCTGCAGCACATAATCCTCCGACATTTTCACCACCTCCAACGGGATCCCACCACTAGTCACATCCTCCCATCTCCACCCCTTTCCCCTTTCCGCAGAGACCGTTCCCTCCCAACTCCCTGGTTAACTAATTCCTTCCCACCCAAACCAGCCCCTCCCCAGCCACCTTCCCCTGCAACCCGCAGGAGATGCAACACCTGTCCCTATACCTCCTCCGTCGACTCCACCCAAAGACCCTAACAGTCTTTTCAGGTGAGGCAGAGGCTCACTTGCACCTCCTCTAACCTCATCTACTGTATCCGCTGTTCCAGGTGTGGACTCCTGTATATCGGCGAGACCAAGCGCAGTCACTGAACATCCCTCCGCTCAGTCCGATCTCCCGGTTACTAAACACTTTAACTCCCACATCCCATTCCTACACTGACCTTTCTGTCCTGGGCCTCCTCCATTGTCAGAGTGAGGCCCATCACAAATTGAAACAGCACCTCATATTTTCGCTTGGGTAGTTTACACCCCAGCGGTATGAACATTGACATAGACAATAGACAATAGACAATAGACAAATAGGTGCAGGAGTAGGCCATTCGGCCCTTCGAGCCAGCACCGCGCCATTCAATGTGATCATGGCTGATCATTCAATAGTACTCAATCAGTACCCGTTCCTGCTTTCTCCCCATACCCCCTGACTCCGCTATCCTTACAGAGCTCTATCTAGCTTCTCTAACTTCAAGTAACCCTCTCCCCCTCCATCCCTCCCCCTACCCAGCTCTCTGACCAGTCCGACTGTCCCTGTTACATTTTATCTCTGTTTGCTTCGTTGTCACCTAGCTAACAATGATCTATTCTACATTTTCCTTGATCACGGGGAGAACGTACAAATTCCGTACAGACAGCACCCGTAGTCAGGATCCAACCCGGGTCTCTGGCGCTGCAAGCGCTGTAAGGCAACAACTCTACCGCTGCACCACCGTGCCACCGTGCCACCCTGCTGTGGTCTTCCCACAGCTTTGTATCATAGATCATCGATAGTGCAGCATAGAATCAGGCCCTTCGGCACACAATGTCCTTGCTAAACACAGTTAAATTGAACTAATCTCCTCTGCCTGCGGTAAAAAGTTTTGATTGTCTCCCTGCTCATAAGTTTATCTATCTCCATCAGATCTCCCCTCGGTCCCTGACCCACCAGATAAAAACAAATTCAGAACCAACCTCTTCTGATAGCTGTAGGAAAGAACTGCAGATGCTGGTTTAAATCGAAGGTAGACACAAAATGATGGAGTAACTCAGCGGGACAGGCAGCATCTCTGGAGAGAAGGAATGGGCGACGTTTCAGGTCGAGACCATTCTTCAGACTGATGGATTCTTCAGTCTGAAGAAAGGTCTTGACCCGATACGTTACTCCAGCATTTTGTGTCTACCCTCTTCTGATAGCTACGACCTTCAACTCAGGCAGTATCCTGGTAAACATGCAGTCTCACGGAGGCACCCACTTCCTTCAGGTAATAGGGCCAACAGGAAGCCAAGTGTCAAGAGTGTTTGAGTGTCCCAGATAGAACAATGAAATCCTTACTTGCAGCAGCACAACAGAATATGTAACATGGGGGCACTGTTAACATATAATAAACGAGAGGAAAAAAGGTCCAGTGTTGTGCGTGAGTATATACATACACTCACACACAAAAAGCAAACAATGACAGTTAAATAACAACAGTAATAGTCTATGTAGTTCAGAGCTTATTTGCGGTTTGAGTACATAATAGGCAAATGGCTGTGCGGAAGGAGCTGTTCCTGAATCTGGATGTTACAGTTTTCAGGCTCCTGTACCTTCTTCCCGATGGCAGGCGTGAAATGAGTGGGAGAGTCTAGGATCACACGCCAGTAGCCCCAGAATAAAAGGACGTATCTTCAGAAAACAGGTGAGGAGGAATTTCTTTAGTCCGAGGGTAGTAAACATGTGGAATTCATTGCCGCAGCCAAATGGCTTAATTCTGCTGCTATCCTGTGGGTGAAACTGTGAGGCGTTTCTGCTCCCTATTTGCATCTTTGGGAGAGTAATTTGGTAGCCCTGACCACAATGAAACAAATTAGCTTGAGGGATGTTTTGTACATCCCTTCCCTGAATAATTCCCAAACTAATTCCATGGACTCATTCTCTGCACAGCAGTATCAAACCTCACAGCCCCGCTCTCTCTCCACCACCCTAATCAATCCGCAAACTATAGACCACTGCCCCACTCTCTCCCCAAAGACTTATCAAATCCAAACTAATCTGATGCCCTTGTGTCTCTCCGCACAGCTCTGTATCAAAATCTAAACCAACACTCTTCCCACAGTCGTGTATCAAAGTGTATACACAAACCCACCACCCCTGTACCAATCCACAGCTCTGTAACACAGAACAAAGAGATGTACAAATTGCAGGATCAGGCCCTTCTGTCAACAATGCCAAACATGATGCAAATTAAGCTAATCCCCTTGGCCTGTTTGTCATTGATATCCTTCCAGTCAATGCACACATACCCCTGTTCCTATCCTAAAACCCACATTAATACCACCATAGTGTCTTGGGGCAACACACCAGCACAGTAGATGCCTTACAGCACAAGTGACCCGGGTTCGGTCCCGACCTTGGGTGCTTTCTGTGTGGAGTTTGCACGCAGTCCCTGTGACCGCGTGGGTTCCCTCCGGGTGCTCCGGTTTTCTCCCACGTCCTCAATACATGTGGGATTGTAGGTTAATTGGCCTTCTGTAAAAATGCCCACCGTGTGCAAGGAGTGTGTGAAAGTGGGCTAACATAGAACTACAGGTGCTCCTCGCCTTACGACGCCTCGACTTGCGATATGTCCCACTTTGCGATGGTGCAGACAGCAGCGACCCGTGGCGAGCCGCCGCTCGCTTCCGGCCACGTGATCAGGTGTATTCAATGCGTTTCGACTTACCATATTTTACATTTTCCGATGGTGTTTTATGGGAGATTAATACGATATTATTTTATACATGATATTATTTTATACATTAGACATTGTTACGGTATTATTTTATACATTGTTGTTTAAGGTTTGTAACTGCTTAGGCACTAGGGGCCCTCTCTATAACTAATTAAGGCGCTCTAGACATTCCTTACCCTTGACACGTCTCTGTAACATAACACTCCTTTGCTTTAGCTTGTTCCTTTGCTTTAGCCTAGATGATAAGGGTAGCAGAATCCGAAGGGATGCGGACATTCATCAATGAGTAGGATTTAATGGTGGCAAGAGAAGAGATAAGGAAAAACATAGGTCTTGGGGTGATGGATGGATGTGAGGGATGGACTAGCAGGAAATAAGGGAGGCGAAATATGAAGGGATGTGAGCATTTGAGATAAGGATATATTACTAAATGGGATTTAATGGTGCGGGACAAACAGGTACTACAAAGAAATGAAGGACTGAAAGAAAGGAAGTGTGGGTATGAGGTAATGCAAAGGAGATAAGGTTTAGAATAATCCTATAAAAATAGGCTGCCCGGGTGTACTAAGTGGGCAGTCAGATGGTTGACATCCTGATTGTTCCAGCCGTTGTTTGCAAATAAAGGCTTTTAACTTCTTGAAGAATTCTCCGTGTCATCTGCTTCATTTTGAACACCGGTAACCACGACAGTTTCTCGGAATGTAACCCCATCGTAAGTTGAGGAGCACCTGTGGTGTGAACCAGGTCACAAGGTCATAAGGAATAGGAGTAGAATTAGGCCATTCGGCCCATCAAGTCTACTCCACCATTCAATCGTGGCTGATCTATCTCTCCTCCTTACCCCATTCTCCTGCCTTCTCCCCATAACCTCTAACACCTGTACAAATCAAGAATCTATCTATCTCTGCCCTAAAAATATCCACTAATATTGGCATGGTCTCTTAGAAACATAGAAACATAGAAAATAGGTGCAGGAGTAGGCCATTCGGCTCTTCGAGTCTGCACCGCCATTCAATATGATCATGGCTGATCATCCAGCTCAGTAACCTGTACCTGCCTTCTCTCCATACCCCCTGATCCCTTTAGCCACAAGGGCCACATCTAACTCCCTCTTAAATATAGCCAATGAACTGGCCTCAACTACCTTCTGTGGCAGAGAATTCCACAGACTCACCACTCTCTGTGTGAAGAAATGTTTTCTCATCTCGGTCCTAAAAGACTTCCCCCTTATCCTTAAGCTGTGACCCCTGGTTCTGGACTTCCCCAACATCGGGAACAATCTTCCCGCATCTAGCCTGTCCAACCCCTTAAGAATTTTATATGTTTCTATAATGTTTCTCGGTGGGCCGAAGGGCTTGTTTCCATGCTGTTTTTACTAAAACTAAGTAGCTGCCACCACCACAACATTGGCAGCGAGTTCCAGGCACCAACCGCCCTCTGTGTAAAAAACCTTTGCCCCGGGCATCTTCTTTAAACTTTGCCCCACTCATCCTAAACCCCGGCTGTCTAGTGTTTGACATTTCCCCCTTGGGAAAAGCTTCTGTCTGTCTACCCTCTCATAATGTAACATACGTCTTTCAGGTCTCCCCTCACTCCTGTGAAAATAATTCAAATTTGATCAGCTTATAGCTAATACCCTCAGTCCAGGCAGAATTCTGACAAACCAGACACTTTCATTCTCCTTCCCATTCCCACACTGACCTTTCTGTCCTAGGTCTCCTCCATTGTCAGAGTGGGGCGAAACGCAAATTGGAGGAACAACATCCTATATTTCGCTTGGGCACCTTACAACCCAGTGGTATTTATTCACAAAATGCTGGAGTAACTCAGCAGGTCAGGCAGCATCTCGGGAGAGAAGGTATGGGTGACGTCAGAGATGTCCTCATTCTTCAGGAAACGGGGTTTCCCCTCTTCCATTATAGATGAGGCTCTCACTAGAGTCTCTTCCACATCCCGCAGCTCCGCTCTTGCTGCCCCTCCCCCCACTCGTAACAAGGACAGAATCCCCCTCGTTCTCACCTACCACCCCACCAGCCAGCGGATCCAACAAATCATCCGCCAACATTTCCGTCACCTACAACGTGACCCCACCACTGGCCATATCTTCCCATCCCCTCCCCTCTCTGCATTCCGCAGAGACCGTTCCCTCCGTAACTCCCTGGTCCACTCGTCCCTTCCTACCCAAACCACCCCATCCCCGGGCACTTTCCCCTGCAACCGCAGGAGATGCAACACCTGTCCCTTTACCTCCCCCCTCAACTCCATCCAAGGACCCAAACAGTCTTTCCAGGTGAGACAGAGGTTCACCTGCATCTCCTCCAACCTCATCTATTGCATCCGCTGCTCTAGATGTCAACTTCTTTACATCGGCGAAACCAAATGCAGGCTCGGCGATCGCTTCGCTCGACACCTGCGCTCAGTCCGCCTCAACCAACCTGATCTCCCGGTGGCCGAGCACTTCAACTCCCCCTCCCATTCCCAGTCTGACCTTTCTGTCATGGGCCTCCTCCAGTGCCATAGTGAGGCCCACCGGAAATTGGAGGAACAGCACCTCATATTTCGCATGGGCAGCTTGCAGCCCAGTGGTATGAACATCGACTTCTCCCACTTTAGATAGTTCCTCTGTCCCTCTCTTCCCCTCCCCCCTTCCCAGATCTCCCACTGTCTTCCTGTCTCCACCTATATCCTTCCTTTGTCCCCCCTGACATCAGTCTGAAGAAGGGTCTTGACCCGAAATGTCACCCATTCCTTCTCTCCTGAGATGCTGCCTGACCTGCTGAGTTACTCCAGCACTTTGTGAATAAATACCTTCGATTTGTACCAGCATCTGCAGTTATTTTCTTACAACCTTATGATTATTGATTTCTCTTACTTCAGGTAGCCCCGGCATTTCCTCTCTCTCTATCCCTCCCCCACCCAAGTCGCACTAGCTTCTCGTTTTCTCCCCAAAAAACAGCTAACAAGGGCCTGTTTCCTTTATCATCGTTACTTTTTTGCATTTCTTTTATTCATTGTCCCTTACCTCTCCACATCATCGCCTATATCTCTCGTTTCCCTTATCCCTAACTAAGAAGAAGGGTCTCGACCCAAAACGTCAACCATTCCTTCTCTCCGGAGGTGCTGCCTGATCCGTTGAGTTACTCCAGCTTTTTGTGCCTATCTTAGAATTCTGACAAACCTCTTCTGCGCTTTCTCTAAAGCCTCCACATCCTTCTTGTAACGGGGTCACCAGATCTGCACACAATTCTCCAAAGGCCGCCGAACCGAAGCTGTAAAGTAGTAACATGACGTCCTGACTCTTGCACTGGATGTCCTGACTGATGAAGGCAGGCATACTATCCACCTTCTTCACCACACGATGTATTTGTCGTAGACACAGAACCATGCAGCAAGGAACCAAGCTCCTCAGCTAAACTCGCCCATCATCCTTTAGTTTAGTTTAGCGATATAGCACGGAAACAGGCCCTTTGGCTCACTGAGTCTGCGCCGACTAGCGACGATCCCATACAACAGCCCTAGCACACACACTAGGGACAATTTACAAATTTTACCAAAGTCAATTAACCGACAAGCCTGTATGTCATTGGAATGTGGGAGGGAACTGGAGCACCCGGGGGAAACCCACGCGGTCACGGGGAAAACCTGCCCACTCCGTACAGGCAGCGCCCGTAGTCAGGATCAAACGCGAGTCTCTGGTGCTGTAAAGGCAGCAACTCTACCATCGTGACACCGTGCAGCCCTATTTATGGCCCATATCCCTCTTAATGATCGCTGGAATTTAGAAGATTGAGGGGGGATCTTATAGAAACTTACAAAATTCTTAAGGGGTTGGAGAGGCTAGATGCGGGAAGATTGTTCCCGATGTTGGGGAAGTCCAGAACAAGGGGTCACAGTTTAAGGATAAGGGGGAAGTCTTTTAGGACCGAGATGAGAAAGTATTTTTTCACACAGAAAGTGGTGAATCTGTGGAATTCTCTGCCACTAAGGTAGTTGAGGCCAGTTCATTGGCTATATTTAAGAGGGAGTTAGATTTGGCCCTTGTGGCTAAAGGGATCAGGGGGTATGGAGAGAAGGCAGGTACGGGATACTGAGCTGGATGATCAGCCATGATCATATTGAATGGCGGTGCAGACTTGAAGGGCCGAATGGCCTACTCCTGCACCTATTTTCTATTTTCCATATTTCTATGTTTAACCTTTCCTATCCATTTACCTGTCCAAGTGCCTTTTAAACCCTTTTTTAAAACCTCTGTCAAGTACCTCTTCTTATTCCATATACCCACCACACCCTGAGTGATAAGGTTGTCCCTTGGTTTCCTCCAATCTTTCCTCTCTCATCTTAAATCTCTGTCCTCTGGTTTCTGATTCCCTTGTCCTGAGAAGAAAAGACTCTGCATTTACCCTGCCTACGCCATTTGCAATTTTATGCGCGATTGCAAGATCACCCCTCAGCCTTCTTCACTCCAAGGAATAATGTACAAGCACGCCCGACTTCTCGCCATAGCCCAGGCCCTCGAGCCCCAGCAATATCCTTGTAAATCTTCCCTGCACTCCTTTCAGCTTCATGCCATCCTTCCCATATTAAGGTTACCAAAACTGAGCACAGAAAGCACAATGTGGCCTCACCAACGTCTTGTAGAACTGTAAAAATAACGTCCTATTGTGAATACCATGGCTGATGGAGGCCGGCATTTCAAGAGGCTTCTTCACCAGTCTATCTAACTGTGACACAACTTTCAGGGAACTGTGTACCTGCACTCCTAGATCCATCTGCTCCAGGGCCGTTTTTACAGCATTATGGGCCCCCGGGCAAAGCAGTGTACTGGGGCCCCTACCGTTACTCTCCCCCACCCCCCTTTCCCTACCAGCCCCCCCTCTGGTGCCGGCGAAAAGCACTTACCGAAAAGCACTTAGCGATGGACTTAGGGTGCTACATTGTTGAGAAAAGCACTTGCAGATCGCTGTGAGAAGCACTTAGGGATGGAAAATGTTGCGAAAAAAGCACTTATTGAACCTACATTTTTAAAGTAGTATTTATTTATTGCAAGTCACTTAACATACACAGATCAGCATGGAGCCTCTATGCTCGTGGGCCCCCGGGCAAGTGCCCATCAGGCCCGTGCGTTCCCTGCTCTGCTCTGGAATGTAAAAGCAGGGATGTTATAGAAACTTACAAAATTCTTAAGGGGTTGGACAGGCTAGATGCAGGAACATTGTTCCCAATGATGGGGAAGTCCAGAACAAGGGGTCACAGTTTAAGGATAAGGGGGAAGTCTTTTAGGACCGAGATGAGAATGTTTTTTTTCACACAGAGAGTGGTGAATCTGTGAAATTCTCTGCCACAGAAGGTAGTTGAGACCAGTTCATTGGCTATATTTTAGAGGGAGTTAGATGTGGCCCTTGTGGCTAAAGGGATCAGGGGGTATGGAGAGAAGGCAGGGACGGGATACTGAGTTGGATGATCAGCCATGATCATATTGAATGGCGGTGCAGGCTCGAAGGGCCGAATGGCCTACTCCTGCACCCATTTTCTATGTTTCTATGTCTATGTTTCTATGTAACGCTGAGACTTTGTAATGCACAGGTCAGACCGCATTTGGAGTACTGTGAACAGTTTTGGTCCCCATATCTGAGGAAGGGTGTGCTGACGTTGGAGAGGGTCCAGAGGAGGTTTATGAGAATGATCCCAGGGATGATTGGCTTAACGTATGATGAGCATTTGACGGCACTGGGCCTGTACTCGCTGGAGTTTAGAAGGATGAGGGGTGGACGTCATTGAAACAGATTAGTGAAAGGCCTGCATAGCGTGGATGTGGAGAGGATGTTTCCACTAGTGGGAGAGTCCAGGCCAGAGGGAACAGTCTCGGAGTAAAATGACATAACATGAGAAAAGAGATGAGGAGGAATTTCCTTAGTCACAGGGTAGTGAATCTGTGGAATTCGTTGCCACTGACCACGAGTCCCAGGCCTCCAGTCTGAAAAATAGCCTTCCAGCACCATTATCCACTTATGCTGACAGTACAAGGAGGAGATCCAGAACCTCGTGTCCTGGTGTCGAGACAACAAACTCTCTCCCAATGTCAGCAAGACAAAGGAGATAGTGATTGACTTCAGGAAGTGAAACGGTACACACACCCCAGTATACACTGATGGTGCCAAAGTGGAGATGGTTGAAAACTTCAAATTCCTAGGAGTCAACATCGCCAACAACTTCTCCTGGACCACCCATATTGAAGCAATGACCAAGAAAGCAGACCTACACCTAGAAGGCTTAGGAAGATCGGCAAGTCCCCTACAACTCTCACCATCTTCTACAGTTGCACCATAACAGCATTTTATCAGGATGCATCTCAACTTGGTTTGGGAACAGCTCCATCCAAGACCGCAAGAAAATGCAGCAAATTGTGGACGCAGCCCAGACCATTGCACAAACCAACCTCCCTTCCATTGACTCCATTTACACCTCACGCTGCCTCGGCAAGGCCAGCAGCATAATCAAGGACCAGTCGCACCCTGGCCACTCCCTCTTCTCCCCTCTCCCATCTCGCAAAAGATATAGAAGTGTGAAAACGCACACCTCCAGATTCAGGGACAGTTTCTTCCCAGCTGTTATCAAGCAACTGAATCATCCTACCACAACCAGATAGCAGTGCTGAACTACTATGTGCCTCATTGGTGACCCTCGGACTATTTTTCACCGGACTTTGCTGGTGTTATCTTGCACTAAACATTATTCCCTTATCATGTATCTGTACACTGTAAATGGCTCGATTGTAATCATGTGTTGCCTTTCTGTTGACTGAAGTGTGAGTGTGTGTGAGTGAGTGCATGTGAGTGAGTGTGTAGGTGTGAATGTGTGTGAGTGAGAGTGTGAGTGCGTGTGAGTGAGAGTGAGTGTGGGTGAGTGTGAGTGTGGGTGAGTGCATGTGAGTGAGAGTGTCAGTGTGTGTAAGTGAGTGTGAGTGCGTGTGAGTGTGTGAGAGTGTGAGTGCATGTGAGTGAGAGAGTGTGAGAGAGAGGGAGAGTGAGAGAGTGTGTGAGAGTGTGAGTAAGGGAGAGGGAGTGTGGGTGTGAGTGAGAGTGTGAGTGCATGTGAGTGAGAGTGTGAGTGTGTGTGAGTGAGTGTGAGTGAGTGAGAGTGTGAGTGAGAGTGTGAGTGAGAGTGTGTGAGTAAGGGAGAGAGTGAGAGAGTGCATGTGAGTGAGTGTGAGTGTGTGTGAGAGTGTGTGCGTGTGAGTGAGAGTGTGTGAGCAAGGGAGAGAGTGAGAGAGTGAGTGTGTGTGAGAGTGTGAGTGAATCAGCAAGGGCTTCTGCTCCCATCTGCTGCCCAGTGTCCCTGAGGTTAGAGTGAGTGAAGGGGATTGAGCCAGTGTTCCTGTCCCCCCTCACTGCGCACTGACCCCAGGTTGGGGGAGAGCAAGGGGAGGGGGTTCCCACTCCCGGACACCTGTTTTTGGGACGGAGTGATCACTGACCTTCATCAGACAACCAATAGATCTGCCCACTGCCATTTGAACAATGGATAGCAGTAACAGGATTGTTCCGAGTCAGCATGGATTTACGAAGGGGAAATCATGCTTGACTAATCTTCTGGAATATTTTGAGGATGTAACTAGGAAAATTGACAGGGAAGAGCCGGTGGATGTGGTGTACCTTGACTTTCAGAAAGCCTTCGACAAGGTCCCACATAGGAGATTAGTGGGCAAAATTAGAGCACATGGTATTGGAGGTAGGGTACTGACATGGATAGAAAATTGGTTGAGAGACAGGAAGCAAAGAGTGGTGCTAAATGGGTCCCTTTCAGAATGGCAGGCAGTGATCAGTGGGGTACCACAAGGCTCGGGGGCTGGGACCGCAGCTATTTACAATATACATTAGTGACTTGGATGAAGGGATTAAAGTACAAGATCTGGGTGTCCTAGTGCATCAGTCAATGAAAGGAAGCATGCAGGTACAGCAGGCAGTGAAGAAAGCCACTGGAATGTTGGCCTTCATAACAACAGGAGTTGCGTATAGGAGCAAAGAGGTCCTTCTGCAGTTGTACAGGGCCCTAGTGAGACCACACCTGGAGTACTGTGTGCAGTTTTGGTCGCCAAATTTGAGGAAGGATATTCTTGCTATTGAGGGCGTGCAGCGTAGGTTCACTAGGTTAATTCCTGGAATGGCGGGACTGTCGTATGTTGAAAGACTGGAGTGACTAGGCTAGAATTTAGAAGGATGAGAGGGGATCTTATCGAAACATGTAAGACTATTAAGGGGTTGGACATGTTAGAGGCAGGAAACATGTTCCCAATGTTGGGGGAGTCCAGAACAAGGGGCCACAGTTTAAGAATAAGGGGTAGGCCATTTAGAACTGAGATGAGGAAAAACTTTTTCAGTCAGAGAGTTGTAAATCTGTGGAATTCTCTGCCTCAGAAGGCAGTGGAGGCCAATTCTCTGAATGCATTCAAGAAAGAGCAAGATAGAGCTCTTAAGGACAGCGGAGTCAGGGGGTATGGGGAGAAGGCAGGAACGGGGGTACTGATTGAGAATGATCAGCCATGACCACATTGAATGGCGGTGCTGGCTCGAAGGGCCGAATGGCCTCCTCCTGCACTATTGTCTGTTGTTTATTGTCTATTGAACAAATGGTGTTGTGTTTCGGACTGTGCCCCACCTCCGTCACTCCCATGCAAATGTGCAGGGTTGTGGGAGTTAAAAGATGCCTCAGTCCCCAGAGGTGAGCCACAGTGTGTAGAGGAGCCTGCGGGAGACATGGTGGAACAGCAGCCCCGTCACCTGGTGTACAGCTTCACCCTTCTGCTGCTCCGTGCCTGTGTCACTGGGAACCGTGAGTCACCCACGCATCCTTCCTCAGTGCCTGCCGACTAACACCGCTAACACAGTGATCCTGCTCCAATACCTCAACACACTTCTCTCTCTCTCTCTCTCTCTCTCTCTCTCTCTCTCTCCCTCCCTATCTCCCTCCCTATCTCCCTCCCTATCTCTCCCTCCCTCTCTCTCTCTCCCCCTCCCTATCTCCCTCCCTATCTCTCCCTCTCGATCTCTCGTCAGTGGGCAGTGATGGGAGTGGAAACACTGAGTAATTTTCTCCCGCTCTCTAACTGGTGTCTCTGGACTGTGATGGGAAACTGGAAAGCTAGTTGATTTTTCTAGGAAGGAACTGCAGATGCTGGTTTACACCGAAGATAGACACAAAAGCTGGAGTAACTGGAGGCAGCATCTCTGGATAATTGGAATGGGTGACATTGTAGGTCGAGACCCTTCTTAAGACTGAAGAAGGGTCTCGACTGGAAACGTCACCCATTCCTTCTCTCCAGAGATACAGCCTGTCCCGTTGCGTTACTCCAGCATTTGTTGTCTATCTTCAGTTGGAGAGTGATGTCTTGTGGCCTTGATTGCATGTTTTGTACGTTGTGAACTGAAGGGTAACCTGAGTTTGGGTTTAGTTTATTGTCACGTGCACTGAGGCACAGTAAATAGTATTTTGTTGCGTGCTTTCCAATCAGTGGAAAGACTATGCATGATTGCAATTGAGCCGTCCGCAATGCAAGGGTCCAGTCTGCAGTGATTCTGCCTGACCCCTGAGTTTTTCCAACATTGCATCTCGATAACCTAAATTAGTCTAGTCTGCCTTGTTCTTTCCTCACATCACCAAACTAATCCCCCTGCCCCCTCTCTCATCACAGTCCTGTATTAATTCCACACTAATCCCACTGCCTTGCTCCCCACAGCCCTGTATTAATCCCTTAATTAATCCCACTGTCCTGCTCTTTCCTTGCAACACTGCATCACTCCCAGACCGACTGCCCCGCATTCTCCCCACATCTCTGTGTCAATCCACAAACATCCCTTTGGTCCGCTCTCTTCTCACACCCTAAATCAGTCCCCAAATGAATCCCAGGACCCCGCGCTCTCTGCACAACGGGGCAACATGGTGTTGCAGTGGTAAAGTTCCTTGTTCCTATATCTGTAACGTTCCTTTCTAATCCGTACCTCCCGCCCCAAGCTCACAAGGATTGAAAAAACAGTGTCGCAGCGGTAAAGATGCTCGCTTACAAGCGCCAGAGACGTGGGTTTGATCCTGACTACGGGTGCTGTCTGTACGGAGTTTTTTACGTTCTCCCTGTGTGCTAGAACGTATTTCAAGAGGGCTAGAATACAAAAACAGAAATGGAATGCCGAGGCTGTATAAGGCGCTGGTCAGGCTACATTTGGAGTACTGTGAGCAGGTTTGCTCAGCATATCTGAGGAAGGATGTGCTGGCTCTGGAGTGGATACAGAGGAGGTTTACAAGAATGATCCCAGGAATGAGTGGATCAACATATTGTTTGACGGCACTGGGCTGGAGTTTGGAAGGATGTGGGAAGACCTCATTGAAACTTACCGACTGGTGAAAGGCTTGGATAGAGTGGATGTGGAGAGGATGTTTCCACTAGCGGGATATTGTAGGACTAGTGTAAGAAAATAACTGCAGATGCTGGTACAAATCGACGGTATTTATTCACAAAATGCTGAAGTAACTCAGCAGGTCAGGCAGCATCTCAGGAGAGAAGGAATGGGCGGCGTTTCGGGTCGAGACCCTTCTTCAGATTAGTGGGACTGGTGGTCATAGCCTCAGAATTAAAGGACGTTCCTTTAGGAAGGAGATGAAGGGGAATTTCTTTAGAGGGTGGTGAATCTGTGGTATTCTTTGCTGCAGAAGGCTGTGGAGGCCAAGTCAATGGATATTTTTAAGGCAGAAATAGATAGACTCTTGATTAGTACGGGTATCAGGGGTTATAGGGAGAAGGCAGGAGAACGGGATTAGGGTGGAGAGATAGATCAGCCATGATTGAATGGCGGAGTAAACTTGATGGGCCAAATAGCCTAATTCTGCTCCTATCACTTATGACCTTACGACCTGCGTGGGTTTTTTCTTGGTGCTCCGGTTTCCGCCCACACGCCAAAGACGTACGGGTTTGTAGGCAAATTTGCTTTGTGCAAGATTGTAAACGATCCCCCGTGTGTGTGGGGTAGTGTAAATTCGCGGGGATCACTTGTCAGCAAACTAAGTATCAATCCCAATCCCGATGCCTTTCACTCTCATCAAAACTTGGTATCAATCCCAAACTAATCCCACTGCTCCCCCCCAGCTCTGTATCATTCCCACACTAATCCCGCAGCCCTGCCCTCTCCCCACTGTCTGGATTCAAACCCCAAACTAAACTGCTCTGCTCTCTCTTCATATCCCTGTATCAATTTCACATGAATCCCACTGCCCTCTCTCTCCCTAAAATAATCCCATTCCCCACTCTCTTGCCACAGCCCTGTATTGATCCTCAAACTAATCCCACTGCCTACTCTGTCCCCACACCCCTCTATTAATTCCCTAATTAATGCCACTGGCCCGCTCTCCCTACAGCCCTGTATCACACCCAAACCATCCCATTATCTTGTACTTTCCGCACAGCTACTTGTCAGTCCTAAAGAAATCCCACTGCTCCATGCTGTCTCACGAGCCCTGTGTCAATCCCCAAACTAGTCCCACTGCCCCACTCCACTCTCCCCCCCAGCCCTGCATCGCACGCGAACTAATCCCACTGCCCGCTCTCTCCCCCAGCCCTGTACTAATCCCAAACTAATTCCACTGCCCACTCTCTCCCGACAACTCTGTATTAATCCACAACTAATCCCACTGCCCGCTCTCTCCCCACAGCCCTGTACTAATCCCAAACTAATCCCACTGCCCACTCTCTCCCGACAACTCTGTGTGAATCCCCAAACTAATCCCACTGCCCACTCCTTCCCCCCAGCCCTGCATTAATCCCAAACTAATCCCACTGCCCACTCTCTCCCGACAACTCTGTGAATCCCCAAGCTAATCCCATTGCCCGCTTTCTCCCCCCAGCCCTGTACTGATCCCAAACTAATCCCATTGCCCGCTTTCTCCCCCCAGCCCTGTACTGATCCCAAACTAATCCCACTGCCCGCTCTCTCCCGACAGCCCTGTACCGATCCCAAACTCAGTGCTCTGCTTTCTCCACAAAACATTTTCCAACCCAAACTAATCCCATCGCTCTGCTCTCTTTTAATGTCACTTTCCTGCTCTCTCCAATTCTCGCTCTCTCTCTCACACATTTTCCTCCCTCAACCTCTCTCACCTTACTGACACTCTCTCTTTCTGTATGTCCCTGTGAGTTAGTTCCTGTTCTCCGCTACGATTGTTTCCTGATTCCCCCCGGCCCTTTTTACCATACTTTACGCCCTGTCACTTTATTTAATCGTATCTTACTGCCTCTCGTTCTCTCCCATTTTTTCTCCACCGCGGCCTCCTCTCTCCTACCTCTGCATTCTCATCCAAGCATTATCTCCAGGGATTTGTTACGCCATTTTCTTCCTGCCTTCTTAAACGGACATTGTAATTGACACCTTCCAGTCTGTGCGACTCACTCTGCCTGTCTTAGGATAGATGGAGGGGGCGCAGTTAAATGTAACTGCAAAGTAACGTAGAAGGAGGATGAAGTTATCAATTCTGCAAGAGACATTTGGTTCCCTGACAAAGTCAAGGAATTTAATGCTGATCAGTGGGAGGCGACCTATTTTGGGGCGGGCAGTGATTTTTGTAAATGTATTGGTTGGTGAGTTTGCAGATGACACCAAAATTGGTGGAGTTGTGGGCAGTGATTAACGTTGTTAAAGTACACGGCAGGATACAGATCAGCTACAGAGATGGGCACACAAATAGCAGGTGGAGTTTAATCTAAGCAAAGGTGTGGTACTTTGGTAGTCGATTGTAAGGAGAAAGTACGCAGTTAATGGCAAGGCCCTTCACAACACTGATGTACAGAGGGAGAGGGAACTTGTGGTCCAAAGTCCAGAGCTCCCTGACAGTGGCAATACAAGTAGATAGATTGTGTCATAGAGTCACAGAGTGTTACAGCATGGAAACTGGCCCTTCGACCCAACTTGCCCACACCGGCCAACATGTCCCAGCAACACAAATCCCACCAGCTCATGTTTGGTCCATATCCCTCCAAATCTGTCGTATCCAGGTACCCTGTCCAACTGACTCTTAAACATTGGGATAGTCCCAGCCTCAACTACCTCCTCTGGCAGCTTGTTCCATAGGTTCCATAGATTGGTAAAGAAGACCAACGGTATGCCTGCCTGCATTGCTCGGGCATTATATTTAAGCGTCAAGAAGTCATATTGCAGCTTAACAGTACTTTGATTCAGTTGCATTTGGAGTATTGCATGCAGCTCTGCTGACACAATTGCAGGAAGGGTGTGGAGGTTCTGGAGAAGTTGCAGAAGATGCCTATTAGAATGCTGCCTGGATATCAGCTGCAGGGGGCGCTTGCACAAACGTAGATTGTTCCACCTGGACAGTTGCAGGCTGAGTGGAGACCTGTTAGTAATGTTTAAAATGATGAGAGACATAGATAGTATGGGCAGACAAAGCCTTTTACACCTGGGAGGGAATTGCAAAGACTAGAAGCCATTGTTTTGTTGTGAGATGGTGACATTTAAAGGCGATGTGAGGGGCAAGGACTTTTAATACAGAGAGTAGAAGATGCCTGGAACACAATGGCATTGGTTGTCCATAGGTAATGGATCGACTGGGCTCATATTCACTGGAATTTAGAAGGATGAGAGGGGATTTTACAGAAACATATAAAAGTATTAGATGATTGGACAGGCTAGATGCAGGAAGAATGTTCCCGATGTTGGGGGAGACCAGAACCAGGGGTCACAGTTTAAGAATAAGGGGTAGGCCATTTAGGGCTGAGATGAGGAAATACTTTTTTACCCAGAGAGTTGTGAATCTGTGGAATTCTCTGCCACAGAAGGCAGTGGAGGCCAATTCACTGGATGTGCTCAAGAGAGAGTTAGACATAGCTCTTTGGGCTAATGGAATCAAGGGATATGGGAAGAAAGCAGGAACGGGGGACTGATTCTGGATGATCAGCCATGATCATATTGAATGGCGGTACTGGCTCGAAGGACCGAATGGCCTACTCCTGCACATATTTTCTATATTTCTATGTTTCTATGATGTAGTTGAGGCAGATATTGTATTGTATTGTAATTAGTTTATTAGCTAAGTATGTAAAAACATACAAGGAATTTGATTTGCCATATACCAAAAAAGCAACAAGACACACAACTACATAAAAATGAACATAAACATCCACCACAGCGCACTGCGATGGAAGGCAATAAAATCTTATCTTCTTTCCTCCTTATTCTCCCGAGGAGGGGCAGTCGAACCATCCGCAGTCAAAGCTCCTCCGTTGGGGTGTTCGAAGCTCCCGTGACGGGGCAGTTGGGACGGTTGAAGCTCCTGCAGTTGGAGCTCCCAAAGTCGATTCCTAACGAGGGACCGCGAGCTCCACAATGTTAAGTCCGCAGGCTCCCGCAGTTGGAGCTCCCGCAGTGGATCCCCTGCAAAGGAACCGCTAGCTCCATGATGTTAGGCCGCTGTGCGGACGGAGATGTGACACGGAAAAAGATGCATCTCCGTCGAGGAAAAGAGATTAAAAAAAGTTTCCCCCAACTCCCCCTCCCCACCCCCAACATAAAACAAAGCTAAAGATACACTAAAACATACATTTAACAACGGATTATACACAACAAAAGAAGGAAAAGACAAGACAGACCATTGACGAAGCTGCTATCGTGCGGCGCCACCTGGTGGATGGTGATGTTCAAGAAGCTTTTGGAAATGCATGTGGAGATGCAGGGAATGGAGCGATAGGAATCTCGTACAGGCAGAGGAGATTGGTTTAACTTGGTATCGGGTTCAGCATGGATATCGTGGGCTGGAAAGCCGGTTCCTGTGCTGTACTGGTCTATGTTCCATGACTGATTCGTGTAAGGCATGCACAATGAATGGTAAGGCTCTCGACATTATTGAGGAACTGGGGGACAGTGGAGCTTCAGTGTCCGGGGATAGAATACACACAGTGAGTAGTAGAGTGTACTGATAAACAGGGGGACCTCAAGGGGAAAGGGTAGGACACATACAGTGAATTATAGGGAGGACTGAGGAAATGAAGGCGTTTGGTGTATGCACACTGTAAACGGGGGTGAGAAGTGTAGAGAAATAGAGGGGACGCTGTGCACAAGGGTACGGTGCTCATCATGAATGGCAGGGAGCAGAGGCACGAGGGATCTTGGTGTACAGGGTAGGACACACACCATGAATGGCAGGGAGCAATGAGGAACAGAGGGATCGGTGTACAAGGGTCTCTGAAGGCGGCATAACAGTACAAAATGCTGAATAAGGCGAATGGAATGATTGCCTTCATCAGTCATTGAAATATAGAAAATAGGTGCAGGAGTAGGCCATTCGGCCCTTCGAGCCTGCACCGCCATTCAATATGATCATGGCTGATCATCCAACTCAGTATCCTGTACCTGCCTTCTCTCCATACCCCCCTGATCCCTTTAGCCACAAGGGCCACATCTAACTCCCTCTTAAATACAGCCAATGAACTGGCCTCAACTACCTTCTGTGGCAGAGAATTCCACACACTCACCACTCTCTGTGTGAAAAAAAACGTTCTCATCTCGGTCCTAAAAGACTTCCCCCTTACTTAAACTGTGACCCCTTGTTCTGGACTTCCCCAACATCGGGAACAATCTTCCTGCATCTAGCCCACATGTGTCAAACTCAAGGCCTGCGGGCCGAATCCGACCCGCCACGTCATTTTATGTGGCCCGAGAGAGCTTAATTGTCACTGGTCGAATATCTTTTAAGTTACTGACATTTTTAACTTTAAAACTCTAATTTCTAAACACATTTTTCCAAGTGCTGTGCATCTGACCTCACTCGCACAAACAAGATGGACGCCGTTAGCGGAGCCGCCCGCCCGCAATCACCGCCTCCCCTCCCCTCACTCTCCTCCCCTTACTCCCCTCCCCTCACTCCCATCACTCTCCTCCCCTCACTCCTCTCACTCCCCTCCCCTCACTCCCCTCACACTCCTCCCCTCACCTCACTCTCCTCCCCTCACTCCCCTCCCCTCACTCACCTCACACTCCTCCCCTCACTCCCCTCCCCTCACTCTCCTCCCCTCACTCCCTTCCCCTCACTCCCCTCCCCTCTCCTCACTCCCCTCACTCCCCTCCCCTCACTCTCCTCACTCCCCTCACTCTCCTCACTCCCCTCACTCCACTCTCCCCTCACTCTCCTCACTCCCCTCACTCTCCTCACTCCCCTCCCCTCACTCTCCTCACTCCCCTCCCCTCACTCTCCTCCCCTCACTCCACTCTCCCCTCACTCTCCTCACTCCCCTCCCCTCACTCTCCTCACTCCCCTCCCCTCCCCTCACTCCCCTCACTCTCCTCACTCCCCTCACTCTCCTCACTCCCCTCCCCTCACTCTCCTCACTCCCCTCCCCTCTCCTCACTCCCCTCACTCTCCTCACTCCCCTCACTCTCCTCACTCCCCTCCCCTCACTCTCCTCACTCCCCTCCCCTCACTCTCCTCACTCCCCTCCCCTCCCCTCACTCCCCTCACTCTCCTCACTCCCCTCACTCTCCTCACTCCCCTCCCCTCACTCTCCTCACTCTCCTCACTCCCCTCACTCTCCTCACTCCCCTCACTCCCCTCCCCTCACTCCCCTCCCCTCCCCTCACTCCACTCCCCTCACTCTCACTGGTGGGGAAGAGAGAGTGGGGGTGAGGGGAAGGGACAGTGGGGGTCAGGGAAGAGTGGGGGGAAGGAAAGGGGGAGAAGGTGGGTGGGGGAAGGGGACAGGCTCTTGCGCGAGTCAAGGGTGTTTTATTATCATACTAGACCAAGTGGACCCGTTGGGCCCAAACCTCTCCTGCATTGGTGCAGCACCCTCTCCTACCCCCCTCCCCCCTCCCTCCTCTCCCCCCTTCCCTCCCCACTTCCCCTTCCCCCTCTCCATCCCCCTCCACCCCCTTATCCACCCTCCTCTAAATAACTTTAAGGGGTAACTTTTTAACACAAAGGGTGGTGGGTGTATGGAACAAGCTGCCAGAGAAAGTAGTTGAGGCTGGGTCTATTCCAATGTTTAAGAAACAGTTAGACAGGTACATGGATAGGACAGGTTTGGAGGGATATCGACCAAGCGCAGGCAGGTGGGACTAGTGTAACTGGGACATTGTTGGCCGGTGCGGGCAAGTTGGACCGTAGGGCCTGTTTCCACACAGTATCACTCTATGACTCGAAATGTCCCAAAACTAATCAATGACATTCTCACTGGCTGCAGCACAACAGATACGTAAACATATTACTCTGCAAAGCGCATAATAAACAACAAAGGATCAGTATATATAGAAAAAACTAACAGACAGAAACGTCAGTCTGAAGAAGGGTCTCGACCCGAAACGTCACCCATTCCTTCTCTCCTGAGATGCTGCCTGACCTGCTGAGTTACTCCAGCATTTTGTGAATATATACCTTCGATTTGTACCAGCATCTGCAGTTATTTTCTTATATAAGACAAATAAATAGACATTGGTAGTATAATGTCAAAGCACTGTCCCCAAAGGCTATATACTTTGGAGCCTATTTGGATGTTGTAGTGTATAATAGTCCAATGGGTGTAAGGAAGAAACTTTTTCTTCAGCCTGGAGGTCAGGCTCCTGTACCTTTTACTCGATGGCAGGGGTGAAATTTAGCGTGGCCGGGGCGGTGTGGGTCTTTGATGATGGCAAAGTCCCTTTTTGAGGCAGCGACTCTTATAGATCCCTTCGATGGTGGGGAGGTCAGTATCCGTGATGGGCTGGGCAGTGTTCGCCATACTTTGCAATCTTCTTTGTTCCTGGGCATTAGAGTTGCCGAATCAGGCCGTGATGCAACCAATCAATATGGTCTCCACCGTATACCGGCAGCGGTTGAAGAGAGCTTCTGCTGAAATACCAAATCTCTTCAATCTCCCAAGGAAGTAGAGGCATTGATGGGCTTCCTTTATGATTGCATTAATGTGCTGGGTCCAGGACAGATCTTCAGAGATACGCACACCCAGGAATTAGACGTCTTAGACTCTCTCCACCACTGTTCTGTCGATGAAGACAGGTTTATGAATCCTCATTCCTCCTCTTCCGAAGTCAACAATCAGTTCCTTGGTCTAGCTGCTGTTGAATATAAGGTTGTTGTTCATGCCCATCCAAGCATGCTCTCAGGAATTTCTACTTGATGGTCACCATGGACATGGAGATTAAGATGGAGTATAAGATTGTGATTCTAAATTCTTGCAGTTATTGCTGAGTGAAGCTTTGCTGATTAACCTAGTTGATCCTGTATCTGTTCCAGCCTCTGTCCCCGTCCGTCTGGTGAATGGCAACAACATGTGCTCCGGGAGAGTGGAGGTCTATCACAACTCCACCTGGGGCACCGTCTGCGGCAGGAGCTGGGATATCAATGCGGGGAACGTGGTCTGCAGGGTGTTGAACTGTGGGGCGGCCCGGTCAGTAACAACAGCTGCCCCCTACGGAGATGCCACTGGGAACATCTGGCTGGATGGGGTGATGTGTAACGGGACAGAGCCTGCCCTCGACCAGTGTCCTGCCAGCCCATGGGGGGTGAATAACTGCACACACGGAGAGTACGCTGGAGTCTCCTGCTCAGGTGAGTGTAGATAGCGCTCAGGGTGTGGGCATTGTGTGTGGTCAGCAACTTTAACCTGAAACAGGTACTCCTTTGGTTATTGAGGACTTCCCCAGGAATTGCTTTCCAGCCTGCGCTTGGTCTCGCCAACATATAGGATGTTGGTTTTATTTTAAAAAACGGCCAGGTAAATCTTCTTTGGAAAAGCCACCTTCCCATTCAAAGCTGGTAAGCCATTTGCAGTCGCATAGTACTGTAAGGCATTGTGTGTAGTTCTATTTACCACGTTTGAGGGAGAATGTGGAGGCTGTGGAGAGGGTGCAGAAGAGGTTGACCAAAATTTTGCCTGATGACCTCGAGTCATTCCACCCTTCTACCCGAATTTGCCGTGCCGACCAACATATCCCAGAAAAGCTAGTCTGATTTGCCGACAGTTGGCCATGATCACTTTAAAACAGTTATACTCAGGTATCTGTCCAAGTTTCTTTTGAAAGCTGTTATCGTACCTGCCTCTACTTCCCCCTGCAGCAGCTCATTCCATGTACCCATCCCTTCTGATTGAAAGAGATACCCCTCAAGTTTGTATTAAATCTAACTCTTCTCCCCTCACACCTATCTGGTCTGAGTCTTGATTCCTCTATTATGGGGAAAAGTCGTGGTGCGTTCAGCTTATCAATTACCCTCGAGATTTTATACACGTCTATAAACATCACCTCTTAGTCTCTGCAATTCAACGATTTAAGAGGGTGGTTAAAGTTGAATTGTGTTCCCAAAAGTAATTGAGTCAACCTCCGTTTCTAAATTAATGAGAGCCATACACAGGGTGGGCAGTCAGATCTTTATTCCTGTGATGGATTTGTCAAATACCAGAGGGCACAGGTTGAAGGTGAGAAGGACAAGGTTTAAAGGAGATTTACGAGGCGAGTTTTGAGGACAAAGCTAATTTTAACCTCATCCCCCCCTCTGTTGCAGGTCCGGTGCCCGTCCGTCTGGTGAATGGGAACAACATGTGCTCTGGGAGAGTGGAGGTCTATCACAACTCCACCTGGGGCACCGTCTGCGGCAGGAGCTGGGATATCAATGCGGGGAACGTGGTCTGCAGGGTGTTGAACTGTGGGGCGGCCCGGTCAGTAACAACAGCTGCCTCCTACGGAGAGGCCACTGGGAACATCTGGCTGGATGGGGTGACGTGTAACGGGACAGAGCCTGCCCTCGACCAGTGTCCTGCCAGCCCATGGGGGGTGAATAACTGCACACACGGAGAGTACGCTGGAGTCTCCTGCTCAGGTGAGTGTGGGTGGGGTTGGTACTCTCTCAGCAGAGTGGGCTTTGTGCCGGTGTCTGGGGTTTAAACCCAAAACTAATGGTCCACTGGCTGTTGCGTATTTCCCCAGAAAATGCTTCAGGACAACTGGAAAATTGATGGAGTTGTAGATAGTGAGGATATTTACAAATGGATACAACGGGATATGGATTTGTTGTAAATTCGGGCAGAGTAATTGCATGTGTAGATTAATGCAGAGAAGTGTGTGGTGGAGTATTTTATGAGGTTAGTTGTCATAGAAAAGTAGACATTAAATGATAGTGGCCTTCAGAGTACTGATGTACACGGGGATCTTGGGAAACACATCCAGAGTTCCCTGAATGTGGCAGCACAAGGTCAGAGCTTCCAATGCTGTTATTGTACCTGCAGCAACTCCGCCCTCTGCTGGCTCAGCGCATGTACTAATCTCTTTCTGCTTGAAACAGTTGCCCCTCAAGTTCTTATTAAAATCTTTCCATTCTCACCTTAAACTGTCTCCTCTGAACCTTCATTCCCCTATCCTGGAAAAAAGATGATGCGCATTCACCTTATCAATTACTCTCAAGATTTTATACATGTCCATAACATGAAATCAAATTTAAATTTAAATCTAAATCTACAATTTAAACTTGAATATGAATGTAACCTCATCCCCCCTGTGTTGCAGGTCCGGTGCCCGTCCGTCTGGTGAATGGGAACAACATGTGCTCCGGGAGAGTGGAGGTCTATCACAACTCCACCTGGGGCACCGTCTGCGGCAGGAGCTGGGATATCAATGCGGGGAACGTGGTCTGCAGGGTGTTGAACTGTGGGGCGGCCCGGTCAGTAACAACAGCTGCCTCCTACGGAGAGGCCACTGGGAACATCTGGCTGGATGGTGTGATGTGTAATGGGATAGAGCCTGCCCTCGACCAGTGTCCTGCCAGCCCATGGGGGGTGAATAACTGCACACACGGAGAGTATGCTGGAGTCTCCTGCTCAGGTGAGTGAAGATAGCGCTCAGGGTGTGGGCATTGTGTGTGGTCAGCAACTTTAACCCGAAACAGGTATTTCTTTGGTTATTGAGGACTTCCCCAGGAATTGCTTTCCAGACAACAGGAAAATTGGTGGAATTGTGGACAATGAGGAAGGTTGTGGGCAGGATATAGATGCTGTGGTGGCACACTGGTGTAGCGGTAGAGTTGCTGCCGTACAGTGCCAAAGATCCGGGATCGATCCTGACTACGGCTGCTGTCAGTATGGAGTTTGCACGTTTTCCCCGGGTGCTCCGGTTACCTCCCACATTCCAAAGACGTATTGTAGGTTAATTGGAAATTGTAAATTCTCCCTCGTGTGTAAGATAGTGCTTGTGTACAGTGACCGCTGATTGCCACAGACTCGGTGGGCTATAGGGCTGTTTCCGCGCTGTATCCCTAAACTAAACGGGATAGAAGGAATGGGTGACATTTCAGATCGAGACTCTTCTGCAGTTTGAGAGTCTGGGGAGAGGAAGGCACAGAGATAAGGAAGGGTATGGTGTGAAAACGAGACATCAAAGGGGACGATATCTTAGAAAATGTAGAATAGATCATTGATAGTTAGGGGAAGGTGACAATGAAGCATACAATTATAAAACCTAATCAGGAAGACAGTCAGACTGGTCAGAGACCTAGGATGGGGTGGGATGGAGAGAGAGGGAAAGCAAGGGTTACTTGAAGTTAGAGAAGTTGCTATTCATACCGCTGGGGTGTAAACTGACCAAGCGAAATATGAGGTGCTGTTTCTCCAATTTGCAGTGGGCCACACTCTGACAATGGAGGAGGCCCAGGACAGAAAGCTCAGTGTGGGAATGGGAGTGGGAGTTAAATTGTTTAGCAACCAGGAGGTTATTAAGGTTTAGGCGAACTGAATGGACGTGTTCAGCGAAACGATCGCCGAGCCTGCGCTTGGTCTCGCCAACATATAGGATGTCAGTTTTATTTTAAAAAACAGCCAGGTAAATCTTCTTTGGAAAAGGCACCTTCCCATTCAAAGCTGGTAAGCCATTTGCAGTCGCATAGTACTGTAAGGTATTGTGTGTAGTTCTATTTACCACGTTTGAGGGAGAATGTGGAGGCTGTGGAGTTGGTGCAGAAGAGGTTGACCAAAATTTTGCGTGATGTCATCGAGTGATTCCACACAGATATTGGCTCAGCGCATGTACTAATCTCTTTCTGCTTGAAACATTCTCACCTTAAACTGTCTCCTCTGAACCTTCATTCCCCTATCCTGGAAAAAAAATGGTGCGCATTCACCGTATCAATTACTCTCAAGATTTTATACATGTCCATAACATTAAATCAAATTTAAATTTAAATCTAAATCTACAATTTAAACTTGAATCTAAATGTAACCTCATCCCCCCTGTGTTGCAGGTCCGGTGCCCGTCCGTCTGGTGAATGGGAACAACATGTGCTCCGGGAGAGTGGAGGTCTATCACAACTCCACCTGGGGCACCGTCTGCGGCAGGAGCTGGGATATCAATGCGGGGAACGTGGTCTGCAGGGTGTTAAACTGTGGGGCGGCCCGGTCAGTAACAACAGCTGCCCCCTACGGAGAGGCCACTGGGAACATCTGGCTGGATGGGGTGACGTGTAACGAGACAGAGCCTGCCCTCGACCAGTGTCCTGCCAGCCCATGGGGGGTGAATAACTGCACACACGGAGAGTACGCTGGAGTCTCCTGCTCAGGTGAGTGTGGGTGGGGCTGGTACTCTCTCAGCAGAGTGGGCTTTGTGCCGGTGTTGGGGGTTTAAACCAGAAACTAACGTTCCATTGGTTCTTGAGTGTTTTGCTAAAATGGTTTAGCACCACAGGGAAATGCGTGTAGATGTGGACAGTGAGGAAAGTGGTGATAGGAAAAAATGGATCATAGATAAGTTTAAATTAGGGCAAAATGGGAAAAGGCAGATAGAGTTTAATTCAGGCAAGAGTGAGGTGAGATGTTGCAGCATTTCTAATGCAAGAGGGAAGTACACAATGAATGTGATGACAATCGGGGGCATAGATGTGCAGTGAGATCTTGGTGGAAAGTCTATACCTCCTTGAATGTAACAAAGAAGTAGATAGGATGTTATGGAGAGTGTACGATGGGCTTGCCTTCATGGGTCGGGGCAATGAGTATAAATGAAGGGATGTCATTGGCAGTTGTATAAAACTTTGGTGAGGTGACCGTAGGAGTATTGTCTGCAGTTTGTCCCATTACTGGACAAATGCGGAGTGGCTGGAGGGAGTTAACAAGAGTTTCAAGATGTTGACTTAATTAGGGAATATTAGCCACTGGGATATTGTGGGTAAACTCAGAGTGTTTTCTCCAGATCGCCGGAGACTGAGGGGTTACCAGATAGAAGTGTATAAAATGTCCTCGACCATTACTGTCCCACTCAATCTATTCCACTCTTCCTCACTGCCAGCACTGTCATATTACACAGTCTATTCTTTCCCTTCCATAATTCTTGGCAACATTTGAGAAGTTAACAGACCAAGTGGACCCGTTGGGCCCAAAACCTCTCCTGCATTGGTGCAGCACCCTCTCCTCCCCCCTATCTCCCCTCCCCTCCACCCTCCACCCCTCACCCCACCCCCTACTTCCACTCCCCCATCACTCCATCCCCCTCAACCCCTCTTATCCTCCATCCTCCCCTCTGCCTCCCTCACTGCCTCCCTCACTGCCTCCCTCCCTCCCTCCCTCCCTCCCTCCCTCCCAAGGAGATAGATTTAAACATTAAAATGTGAATAACTTTTAAAATATAACACCGATTTCAATGAAACTTCCTCCATGAGCACCAAAGGGACAACGGTGAGTTAGGTGGGCCCAAAATGGTCGAGCTACCGTGTGCCATTTTGCCTGTAGTTCAGGAACAAACAAACAAACAAACGAGAGTTTTAGTATGTAGATGTCTAATTTCAACCTCATCCCCCCTGTGTTGCAGGTCCGGTGCCCGTCCGTCTGGTGAATGGGAACAACATGTGCTCCGGGAGAGTGGAGGTCTATCACAACTCCACCTGGGGCACCGTCTGCGGCAGGAGCTGGGATATCAATGCGGGGAACGTGGTCTGCAGGGTGTTGAACTGTGGGGCGGCCCGGTCAGTAACAACAGCTGCCCCCTACGGAGAGGCCACTGGGAACATCTGGCTGGATGGGGTGATGTGTAATGGGACAGAGCCTGCCCTCGACCAGTGTCCTGCCAGCCCATGGGGGGTGAATAACTGCACACACGGAGAGTACGCTGGAGTCTCCTGCTCAGGTGAGTGTAGATAGCGCTCAGGGTGTGGGCATTGTGTGTGGTCAGCAACTTTAACCCGAAACAGGTATTTCTTTGGTTATTGAGGACTTCCCCAGGAATTGCTTTCCAGACAACAGGAAAATTGGTGGAATTGTGGACAATGAGGAAGGTTGTGGGCAGGATATAGATGCTGTGGTGGCACACTTGTGTAGCGGTAGAGTTACTGCCGTACAGTGCCAAAGACCCGGGATCGATCCTGACTACGGCTGCTGTCAGTATGGAGTTTGCACGTTTTCCCCGGGTGCTCCGGTTACCTCCCACATTCCAAAGACGTCTTGTAGGTTAATTGTAAATTGTAAATTCTCCCTCGTGTGTAAGATAGTGCTTGTGTACAGTGACCGCTGATTGCCACAGACTCGGTGGGCTATAGGGCTGTTTCCGCGCTGTATCCCTAAACTAAACTGGATAGAAGGAATGGGTGACATTTCAGATCGAGACTCTTCTGCAGTTTGAGAGTCTGGGGAGAGGAAGGCACAGAGATAAGGAAGGGTATGGTGTGAAAACGAGACATCAAAGGGGACGTAATCTTAGAAAATGTAGAATAGATCATTGATAGTTAGGGGAAGGTGACAATGAAGCATACAATTATAAAACCTAATCAGGAAGACCGTCAGACTGGTCAGAGACCTAGGATGGGGTGGGATGGAGAGAGAGGGAAAGCAAGGGTTACTTGAAGTTAGAGAAGTTGCTATTCATACCGCTGGGGTGTAAACTGACCCAGCGAAATATGAGGTGCTGTTTCTCCAATTTGCAGTGGGCCACACTCTGACAATGGAGGAGGCCCAGGACAGAAAGCTCAGTGTGGGAATGGGAGTGGGAGTTAAATTGTTTAGCAACCAGGAGGTTATTAAGGTTTAGGCGAACTAAATGGACGTGTTCAGCGAAACGATCGCCGAGCCTGCGCTTGGTCTCGCCAACATGTAGGATGTCAGTTTTATTTTAAAAAACGGCCAGGTAAATCTTCTTTGGAAAAGGCACCTACCCATTCAAAGCTGGTAAGCCATTAGCAGTCGCATAGTACTGTAAGGTATTGTGTGTAGTTCTATTTACCACGTTTGAGGGAGAATGTGGAGGCTGTGGAGTTGGTGCAGAAGAGGTTGACCAAAATTTTGCATGATGTCATCGAGTGATTCCACACTGATATTGGCCCTTCTACCCGACTTTGCCGTGCTGACCAACATATCCCAGAAAAGCTAGTCTGATTTGCCGACAGTTGGCCATGATCACTTTAAAACAGTTAAACTCAGGTTTGAAAGCTGTTATCGTACCTGCCTCTACTTCCCCCTGTAGCAGCTCATTCCATGTACCCATCCCTTCTGATTGAAAGAGATATCCCTCAAGTTTGTATTAAATCTAACTCTTCTCCCCTCACACCTATCTGGTCTGTGTCTTGATTCCTCTATCATGGGGAAAAGTCGTGGTGTGTTCAGCTTATCAATTACCCTCAAGATTTTATACACGTCTATAAACATTACCTCTTAGTCTCTGCAATTCAACGATTTTAGAAGGTGGATAAACTTGAATTGAGAGATACAGATTTAGATTTAGAGATACAGCGCAGAAGCAGGCCCTTCGGCCCACCAGGTCCGCGCCGTCCAGCGATCCCCGCACACTAACACTGTCCTACACCCACTAGGGACAATTTTTACATTTGCCCAGCCAATTAACCTACATACCTCTACGTCTTTGGAGTTCCCAAAAGTAATTGAGTCAACCTCTCGTTTCTAAATTAATGAGAGCCATGCACAGGGTGGGCAGTCAGATCTTTATTCCTGGGATGGATTTGTCAAATACCAGAGGGCACAGGTTTAATGTGAGAAAGACAAGGTTTAAAGGAGATTTACGAGGCGAGTATTGAGAACTTGAATCTAAATTTATCTCCCCATAAATCCCCCCTCATCCCCCCCTCTGTTGCGGGTCCGGTGCCCGTCCGTCTGGTGAATGGGAACAACATGTGCTCCGGGAGAGTGGAGGTCTATCACAACTCCACCTGGGGCACCGTCTGCGGCAGGAGCTGGGATATCAATGCGGAACGTGGTCTGCAGGGTGTTGAACTGTGGGGCGGCCCGGTCAGTAACAACCGCTGCCCCCTACGGAGAGGCCACTGGGAACATCTGGCTGGATGGGGTGACGTGTAACGAGACAGAGCCTGCCCTCGACCAGTGTCCTGCCAGCCCATGGGGGGTGAATAACTGCACACACGGAGAGTACGCTGGAGTCTCCTGCTCAGGTGAGTGTGGGTGGGGCTGGTACTCTCTCAGCAGAGTGGGCTTTGTGCCGGTGTCTGGGGTTTAAACCCAAAACTAATGGTCCACTGGCTGTTGAGTATTTCCCCAGAAAATGCTTCAGGACAACCGGAAAATTGATGGAGTTGTAGATAGTGAGGATATTTACAAATGGATACAACGGGATATGGATAAGTTGTAAATTCGGGCAGAGTAATTGCATGTGTAGATTAATGCAGAGAAGTGTGTGGTGGAGTATTTTATGAGGTTAGTTGTCATAGAAAAGTAGACATTAAATGATAGTGGCCTTCAGAGTACTGATGTACACGGGGATCTTGGGAAACACATCCAGAGTTCCCTGAATGTGGCAGCACAAGATCAGAGCTTCCAATGCTGTTATTGTACCTGCAGCAACTCCGCCCTCTGCTGGCTCAGCGCATGTACTAATCTCTTTCTGCTTGAAACAGTTGCCCCTCAAATTCTTATTAAAATCTTCCCATTCTCACCTTAAACTGTCTCCTCAGAACCTTCATTCCCCTATCCTAGAAAAAAAATGGTGCGCATTCACCGTATCAATTACTCTCAAGATTTTATACATGTCCATAACATGAAATCAAATTTAAATTTAAATCTAAATCTACAATTTAAACTTGAATCTAAATGTAACCTCATCCCACCTCTGTTCCAGGTCCGGTGCCCGTCCGTCTGGTGAATGGGAACAACATGTGCTCCGGGAGAGTGGAGGTCTATCACAACTCCACCTGGGGCACCGTCTGCGGCAGGAGCTGGGATATCAATGCGGGGAACGTGGTCTGCAGGGTGTTGAACTGTGGGGCGGCCCGGTCAGTAACAACAGCTGCCTCCTACGGAGAGAACACTGGGAACATCTGGCTGGATGGGGTGATGTGTAAAGGGACAGAGCCTGCCCTCGACCAGTGTCCTGCCAGCCCATGGCGGGTGAATAACTGCACACACGGAGAGTACGCTGGAGTCTCCTGCTCAGGTGAGTGTGGCTGGGGCTTGTACTCTCTCAGCAGAGTGGGCTTTGTGCCGGTGTTGGGGGTTTAAACCAGAAACTAACGTTCCATTGGTTCTTGAGTGTTTTGCTAAAATGGTTTAGCACCACAGGGAAATGCGTGTAGATGTGGACAGTGAGGAAAGTGGTGATAGGAAAAAATGGATCATAGATAAGTTTAAATTAGGGCAAAATGGGAAAAGGCAGATAGAGTTTAATTCAGGCAAGAGTGAGGTGAGATGTTGCAGCATTTCTAATGCAAGAGGGAAGTACACAATGAATGTGATGACAATCGGGGGCATAGATGTGCAGTGAGATCTTGGTGGAAAGTCTGTACCTCACTGAAAGTGACACAGAAGTAGATAGGATGTTATGGAAAGCGTACGATGGGCTTGCCTTCATGGGTCGGGGCAATGAGTATAAATGACGGGACGTCATTGGCAGTTGTATAAAACTTTGGTGAGGTGATCTTAGGAGTATTGTCTGCAGTTTGTCCCATTACTGGACAAATGCGGAGTGGCTGGAGAGAGTTAACAAGAGTTTCAAGATGTTAACTTGATTAGAGAATATTAGCTACTGGGATATTGTGGGTAAACTCAGTGTTTTCTCCAGATCGCCGGAGACTGAGGGGTTACCAGATAGAAGTCTATCAAATGTCCTCGACCAATACTGTCCCGCTCAATCTATTCCACTCCACCTCACTATCAGCACTGTCATATTACAGTCTATTCTTTCCCTTCCATAATTCTCAACACCATTTGAGAAGTTAGTAGACCAAGTGGACCCGTTGGGCCCAAAGCTCTCCTGCATTGGTGCAACACCCTCTCCACCCCCTACCTCTCGCCCCCTCCCTGCCGCCTTCCCACCTCCCCACCCCCCTTCCACTCTCCCCCCTCCCCCTCCACCACTTCCCCGGCACCCCATCTCCATCCCCCTCAACCCGCCTTATTCTCCCTCCTCCCCTTCTCCCTCCCTTCCCCCCCCCTCCCTCCCTCCCTCCCTCCCTCCCTCCCTCCCTCCCTCCCTCCCTCCCTCCCTCCCTCCCTCCCTCCCTCCCTCCCTCCCTCCCTCCCTCCCACCTCCCTCCCCTATGAGATAGATTTAAACTTTAAAATGTGAATAATTTTACAAATATATCACCGATTTCAATGAAACTTCCTCCATGAGCACCAAAGGGACAATGGTGAGTTAGGTGGGCCTAACATGGTCGAGCTATCGTGTGCCATTTTGCCTGTAGTTCAGGAACAAACAAACAAACAAGGGTTTTAGTATATAAATTACTCATTTCAACCCCATCCCCCCCTCTGTTGCAGGTCCGGTGCCCGTCCGTCTGGTGAATGGGAACAACATGTGCTCCGGGAGAGTGGAGGTCTATCACAATTCCACCTGGGGTACCGTCTGCGGCAGGAGCTGGGATATCAATGCTGGGAACGTGGTCTGCAGGGTGTTGAACTGTGGGGCGGCCCGGTCAGTAACAACAGCTGCCTCCTATGGAGAGGCCACTGGGAACATCTGGCTGGATGGGGTGATGTGTAATGGGACAGAGCCTGCCCTCGACCAGTGTCCTGCCAGCCCATGGCGGGTGAATAACTGCACACACGGAGAGTACGCTGGAGTCTCCTGCTCAGGTGAGTGTGGGTGGGGCTTGTACTCTCTCAGCAGAGTGGGCTTTGTGCCGGTGTTGGTGGATTAAACCTGAAACTAACGTTCCATTTGTTCTTGAGTGTTTTGCTAAAATGATTTAGCACCACGGGGAAATGAGTGTAGACATGGCCAGTGAGGAAGGTGGTGATAGGAAGAAATGGATCATAGATATGTTTAAATTAGGGCAAAATGGGAAAAGGCAGATAGAGTTTACTTCAGACAAGAGTGAGGTGAGATGTTGCAGCATTTCTAATGCAAGAGGGAAGTACACAATGAATGGGATGACAATCGGGGGCATAGATGTGCAGTGAGATCTTGGTGCAAAGTCTATACCTCCTTGAATGTAACACAGAAGTAGATAGGATGTTATGGAGAGTGTACGATGGGCTTGCCTTCATGGGTCGGGGCAATGAGTATAAATGACGGGACGTCATTGGCAGTTGTATAAAACTTTGGTGAGTTGACAGTAGGAGTATTGTCTGCAGTTTGTCCCATTACTGGACAAATGCAGATTTGCTGGTGAGAGTCAATAAGAGTTTCAAGATGTTGAGTTAATGAGAGAATATTAGCTACTGGGATATTGTGGGTAAACTCAGTGTTTTCTCCAGATCGCCGGAGACTGAGGGGTTACCAGATAGAAGTCTATCAAATGTCCTCGACCAATACTGTCCCGCTCAATCTATTCCACTCCACCTCACTATCAGCACTGTCATATTACAGTCTATTCTTTCCCTTCCATAATTCTCAACACCATTTGAGAAGTTAGTAGACCAAGTGGACCCGTTGGGCCCAAAGCTCTCCTGCATTGGTGCAACACCCTCTCCACCCCCTTCCTCTCCCCCCCCTCCCTGCCGCCTTCCCA
>NC_135959.1:70967191-70997191 GCF_053455715.1 Rhinoraja longicauda | reverse complement strand
CAGGACAGAAATGTCAGTGTACGAATGGGTAGGGAAGATAACGTGTTCAACAACCAGGAGATCACATGGGTCCAGGCAGACTGAGCGGAGGTGTTCAGCAAAACGATCGCCGAGCCTGCACTTGGTCTCGCCGATATACAGGAGACCACACCTGGAACAGAGGAAACAGTAGATGAGGTTGGAAGAGGTGCAAGTGAGCCTCTGCCTCACCTGAGAGGACTGTCGGGGTCCTTGGATGGAGTCAAGGGGGGAGGTATAGGGACAGGTGTTGCATCACCTGTAGTTGAAGGGGAAAATACCTGTGGAGGGGGTAGTCTGGGTGGGAAGGGATGATTTAACCAGGGAGTTGCGGAGGCAACGGTCGCTGCGGAAAGTGGAAAGGAGTGGAGATGGGAAGATGTGGCTAGTGGTTAGATCCCGATGGAGGTGGCGAAAATGTCGGAGGATTATGTGCTGTATGCGACGGCTGATGGGGTGGAAAGTGAGAACTAGGGAGACTGTTTCTGTTGCAACTGGGAGGAGGGGGAACAAGAGCGGAGCTGCGATGTACCGAGGAGACCCGTGTGAGGGCCTCATCTATAATGGAAGAGGGGAATCCCTGTTCCAAAAGAATAAGGATATCTCAGATCTCCTGGTGTGGAACACATCTTGGGCGCAGATGTGGCATAGATGGAGGAATTGGGAGTAGTGGATAGAGTCTTTGCAGAAGGCAGGGTGGGAAGAAGTTACTGCAGCATGGAGTGTCTCTCTTTTGTGTAAACCAGCATCTGCAGTTCCTTCCTACACACTAGTTCTTTGCTATCCCACTTTCTCATACACTCGGGGCAATTTACAGAAGATGGTGATGGTGGAAGGTTGCTTCTCAGACTGGAGGCCTGTGACTAATGGTGTGTCTCAGGGTTCGGTGCTGGGCCCGTTAACATTTGTCATCTACATCAATGATTTGGATGAGAACATACAGGGCAAGATTAGCAACCTTGCTGATGATACAAAAGTGAGTGGCGGCACAGTGGCGCAGCGGTAGAGTTGCTGCCTTACAGTGAATACAGTGCCGGAGACCCGGGTTCGATCCCGACTGTAGGTGCTGTTTGTACGGAGTTTGTACGGTCTCCCCGTGACCTGCGTGGGTTTTCTCCGAGATCTTCGGTTTCCTCCTACATTCCAAAGACGTACTGGTATGTAGGTTAATTGGTTTGGTAAATGTAAAAATTGTCCCTAGTGGGTGTAGGATAATGTAAATGTGTGGGGATCGCTGGTTGGCGCGGACTCGGTGGGCCAAAAGGGCCTGTTTCCGTGCTGTATCTCTAAACTAAACTAAACTAAACTGAGTGGTTTTGCAGTTAGTGAAGATGGTTGTGAACGATTGCAGCAGGATCTGGATCGATTGGCCAGATGGGCGGAGGAATGGTTGATGGAATTTAATACAAAGAAGTGTGAGGTGTTGCATTTTGAACAAGGGCAGGACCTACACAGTGAATGGTAGGCCTCTGGGTCGTGCGGTAGAGCAGAGGGATCTAGGAGTACAGGTGAATGGTTCCTTGAATGTCGAGTCGCAGGTAGATAAGGTGGTCAAAAAGGCATTTGGCACTTTCGCCTTCATCAGTCAGAGTATTGAGTATAGAAGATGGGAGATCATGTTTCAGTTGCATAAGACGTTGGTGAGACCGCATTTCGAATATTGTGTTCAGTTCAGGGCAGCATGTTATAGGAAAGATATTGTCACGCTTGAAAGGGTTCAGAAAAGATTTACGAAGATGTTGCCAGGACCTAGGGATGTGAGCTATAGGGAGAGGTTGAGTAGGCTGGGTCTCTATCCATGGAGCGCAGGAGGATGAGGGGTGATCTTATAGAAGTATACAAAATCATGAGAGGAATAGATCAGGCAGATGCACAAAGTCTCTTGCCCAGAGTAGAGGAATCGAGGACTAGAGGACATGGGTTCAAGGTGAATGGGGAAAAGATTGAATAGGAATCCGAGGGGTAACTTTTTCACACAAAGGGTGGTGGGTGTATGGAACAAGCTGCCAGAGGAGGTAGTTGAGGCTGGGACTATCCCATCGTTTAAGAAACAATCAGACAGGTACATGGATAGGACAGGTTTGGAGGGATATGGACCAAGCACAGGCAAGTGGGACTAGTGTAGCTGGGACATTGTTGGCCGGTGTGGGCAAGTTGGGCCGAAGTGCCTGTTTCAATAGACAATAGGTGCAGGAGGAGGCCATTCGGCCCTTAGAGCCAGCACCGCCATTCAATGTGATCATGGCTGATGATTCTCAATCAGTACCCCGTTCCTGCCTTCTCCCCATATCCCCTGACTCCGCTATCCTTAAGAGCTCTATCTAGCTCTTTCTTGAATGCATTCAGAGAATTGGCCTCCACTGCCTTCTGAGGCAGAGAATTCCACAGGTTCACAACTCTCTGACTGAAAAAGATTTTCCTCATCTCCGTTCTAAATGGCCTACCCCTTATTCTTAAACTGTGGCCCCTTGCTCTGGACTCCCCCAACATTGGGAACATCTTTCCTGCCTCTAACATGTCCAACCCCTTAATAATCTTATACGTTTCGATGATCTCCTCTCATCCTTCTAAATTCCAGTGTATACAAGCCTAGTCGCTCCAGTCTTTCAACATATGACAGTTCCACACTGTATCACTCTATGACTCTATGACTCTATGACTCTAAGCCAATTAACCCACAATCCTGTCCGTCTTTGGGACGTGGGGGGAAACCGGAGCACCCACAGGAAACCCATGCAGTCACAGGGAGAATGTGCAAACTCCACACGTGTAGCATCCGAGGATCGAACCCAGGTCTCGGGTACTATGAGGCAGCGGCTCTACCAGCTGTGCCACAGTGCCAAATGTATTGTCCAACTTGGTTTAAAACCATTGAGACACGCAGCTAGGATAAGGTTTTAGTTGAGACATAAGAAATTACAGATGCTGCATCTGGATCAAAACACAAAGTGCTGGAGGAACTCAGAGGGTCAGGAAGCATCTGTGGAGGGAATGGGCAGATGATGTTTTGGGTTGGGACCCTTCTCCAGACTTAAATTCCACTTCAGATTCATGCTGAAGAAACAAGGAACTGCAGATGTTGATTTATGTGAAAAAAAAGACAGAAAGCTTTGGAGTAAATCAATGGGTCAGGCAGCATCTCTGGAGAACATGGATAGGTGACGTTTCAGGTTAGGACCCTTCAGACTGATCAGTTTGAAACAATTAGTCTGAAAAAGGGTCCAGACCTGAAACGTCACCCATTCATGTTCTCCAGAGTGGCTGCCTGACCCACTGTTACTCTCGCACTTTGTGTCCTTTTTCTTCAGATTCATGCTTTTAGTTTAGACTTTAGAGATCGAGTGTGGAAACAGGCCCTTCGGCCACCAAATTCACGCCGACCAATGATCGCCCTGTACACTAACCTGCACATACTAGGGACAATTTTACTATTACCGAACCCAAGTAACCTACAAACCTATACATCTTTGGAGTGTAGGAGGGAACCAGAACACCCGGAGAAAATCCACGCAGTCACCGAGAGAATGTACAAATTCCACACAGGCAGTACCCGTAGTCAGGATCGAACCCAGGCCTCTGGTGCTGCAAGGCAGCAGCTCTACTGCTGCACCACCATGCCACTCAAGGGTTACTGCAGCACATAGATAGATAGAAAATAGGTGCAGGAGGAGGCCATTCGGCCCTTCGAGCCAGCACCGCCATTCATTGTGATCATGGCTGATCGTCCACAATCAATAACCCGTACCTGCCTTCTCCCCATATCCCTTGATTCCACCATGGTCAACCAGCATCTGCGGTTCCTTGAGTCCAGTATCAGTGATGTTCGTTGATTGGTGTTGGCCAGGTTTCTGGGATGAGCTTTGTTGTATTGTATTGTATTGTGTTGTAATTGATTTATTAGCCAAGTGTGTACAAGACAGCATAACCTAAAATGCTCTGTATTAAAAATAACCCCCACAGAGAGTGAAAATTTAGCTTTAACTATTGGAGTACATTTATTTTATATAAAATTGTGCAATTTGGAGCCTCATCTGGTTTTCGTGACTTTAACCCACACTCATTGAGCTGATTGGTTTTGATGTCGTCACTGGAACATTGCCATTGTTTTGCTCCAGCCCCCTGCCCATTCATAACACAGGCTTAGAACGACTTGATAGGCAGGTCTCACCTGGAGTACTGGGTGCAGTTTTGGTCGCCAAATTTGAGGAAGGATATTCTTGCTATTGAAGGCGTGCAGCGTAGGTTTACTAGGTTAATTCCCGGAATGGCGGGACTGTCATATGTTGAAAGACTAGAGCAACTAGGCTTGTATACACTGGAATTTAGAAGGATGAGAGGAGATCTTATCGAAACGTATAAGATTATTAAGGGGTTGGACACGTTAGAGGCAGGAAACATTTTCCCAATGTTAGGGGAGTCCAGAACAAGGGGCCACAGTTTAAGAATAAGGGGTAGGCCATTTAGAACTGAGATGAGGAAAAACTTTTTCAGCCAGAGAGTTGTGAATCTGCGGAATTCTCTGCCTCAGAAGGCAGTGGAGGCCAATTCTCTGAATGCATTCAAGAGCGAGCTAGATAGAGCTCTTAAGGATAGCGGAGTTGTTAAATCAAGTTCTTTACCTTCAGTCTGAATAATCACACGTAATACTGGGTGAGCACATCAGATTTATTCCACCATGGGGTTCTTCCCGTGAGGATCTCCAGACACAATACTAGTGTCTGAAAAGATCTCAACTCAGGGGAGGGGAAGAACAACTTCTCCACGATTGTTTACTTTTTATACAGAAAAAGAGAGGTGTGACATAAAGAAATCAAGGACCCATTACAAATCTAATACAATTCCAATGGTTACAGAGAAAACAAAATCATTGATACAGGTCACATGCTCAGAAACCAAACCATTAATATAAGACACATGCTTTTAGAGAAACGCATCAATTTATATCATATCATATCATATCATATATATACAGCCGGAAACAGGCCTTTTCGGCCCACCAAGTCCGTGCCGCCCAGCGATCCCCGTACATTAACACTATCCTACACCCACAAGGGACAATTTTTACATTTACCCAGCCAATTAACCTACATACCTGTACGTCTTTGGAGTAGAGTGGATTCAAAACGTTTCCTACTTTCACACGCACCCATATTGTTATTAAGAAAGAAACTTTCTTTATCTCTATAGACGAGCAATCTCGAGCTGCATGACCTTGCTTTACTGTTTCAATACACAGCACTCACACAGTCAGACAGAGTAGTGGGAGAGGACAAGAGCCCCTATTCTGTACACTCCTTATCATTCGTAAAGGGATAATCACATTCTGTTCCCAAGGATAACATTTCTGCCACAAGCATCCATCTTACTGCTTTCCACTGAAAATAAGCATTCATTTGATATTAGCTAAAACAACAAAAGAAACCATCTTAACTACAACAAAATACAATATCTCTAATTGACTATATCAGCTAATAGCATAGATTCTCAGAGTCAGGGGGTATGGGGAGAAGGCAGGAACGGGTTACTGATTGAGAATGATCAGCCATGATCACATTGAATGGCGGTGCTGGCTCGAAGGGCAGAATGGCCTCCTCCTGCACCTATTGTCTATTGTCTATTAGTCTGGGTGAGTCCTGATCCGTCCCTCTCTTTCCTGTGCAACACCCTCCATCTTCCCCCCCTCTCTTCCCTAGTCTACCTGGATGAGCACCCATATCTCCGTCCCTCCTGTCCCTGTCTGTCTACATTCCTTCCTCTGGCTTCACAATTTTCACCACTTCTCTCCTTATCTCACAACCTTTGCCTTCTCACCTCTGGTCTTTATCCAAACATCTGCCCTACCTCCCTCACCTATATCCACGCAGAGTGGCGCAGCGGTGGAGTTGATGCCTCACAGCGCCAGTGACCTGGGTTCGATCCTGATTACGGGTGCTGTCTGTACGGATTTTATACGTCCTCCCTGTGACCGAATGGGTTTTCTTCAGAATGGTTGCTCCGGTTTCCTCCGACGTTACAAAGACGTGCAGGTTTGTTGGTTAATTGGCTTCAGTAAAAATTGAAAATTGGCCTGAGTGTGTAGGATAGTGCTTGTATATCGGGGTGATCGCTGGTCGGCACGGACTCTGCGGGCCGAAGGGACTGTTTTTACATTGTGTCTTTGAAGCTTTTTCCCCTTTATTCCATATCTGAAGAAGGTCCAAATCCAAAAAGTCGTTTATACATGTCCTCTTTAGGGGCTGCCTGAGTTCCTCCACCACTTTGTGTTCTCTGCAAGATCTCAGCATCTTTGGTTCCTTATGTTTTCAGTATTCTTGCATTTCTGGTTGGGATATCCTTTGCATGTCGTGTTTTTCTGATAGGCTGTTCAATTTACGTGATATTCTTCATAGTTTGATAGGAAGTGATGCAATATAAGAATAGGACTATTGTATTTTGGGAACTTAGCAGCGAAGGAAACAGAGTCAGATGGAATAAAAATTAGTAAGTTATTTAAAAATGCAAATGGGAAACTTAATAGCACATTGAAGTGGGGCAGCGAGCGGATAGAGCAAGAGACCCGGGCTCGATCTTCACCTCGGGTGTTGCCTGTGCAGAGTTTGCATGTTCCCCCCTGTGACCGCGTGTTTCCTTCAAGGGCTCCGGTTTTCTCCAACATCCCAAACATGTGCGGGGTTGTAGGTTAATTGGCCGAAGTGTGTCGGGAGAAAGTGGAGTAGAGCCACTGCCTCACAGCGCCAGAGACCCGGGTTCAATCCTGACCTCGGATGCTGTCTGTGTGGAGTTTGCACGTTCTCCCTGTGACCATGTGGATTTCCTCTGGGTGCTCCAGGTTCCCCCCACATCCCAAAGACGTGCAGTTTTGCAGGTTAATTGCCCACTGTAAATGGCCCGTAATGTGTAGGGAGTGGATGAGAAAGTGGGATAACATATTACTAGTGTGAACGGGTGATCAATGGTCGTCGTGAGCTTGGTGGGCTGAAAGGCCTGTTTCTATGCTGTTTCTATCAATCAATCAATCGATCAATCGATCGACCGACCGACCGACCGACCTACCGACCGACCAACCGACCGACCCACCGACTGACCGACCCACCGACCGATCGATCAATCGATCAATCGATCAATAGATTAATCGATCAATCAATCAATCAATCAATCAAATACACAATCCCAGAATACATTCTGGTTCCACCCTAGCTTAATATAGCAACATCTGCAAATACTCAGACATAAATATTTAATACACTGCTTGAGATATTGTGTGAGCCCATAAGCGTTATGGAAAAATTGCTGTAATGGTCCAAATGGCCCCAGAGTACAATATTCTCGTAGTTTCAAATTATTGGTTTCCTTCAGAACATCTTGGTCATTTCAAGCATCAATGGCTAGAATTGGCACATCTAATTTAGAGCATTGCGCACAGTTCTCGTCACCCCATTACAGGAAGGATGTGAAGGCTTTGAAGAGGGTGCAGAGGGGTTTACTAGAATTCTGTCTGGATTGGGGGATATTAGCTGCAGGGAGAGGTTGGACAGACTTGGATTGTTTTCTCTGGAACGCCGGAGGTTGCAGGGCAAAAAAATTATGGGAGACATAGATAGGGTAGGCAGTCAGCACCTACCAGGATGGAAAATATCAAAGCGAGAGGGGCAAACTAAAAAAGGTATGCGGGGCAATTTTTTTTTTCATGGAGGGTTGTGTGTGCCTAGAATACACTGCAAGTGTCTGGTAGAGGCAAAGTGGTGGAGGCAGATACGATAGTGGCATTTAAGAGACGTTTGGATAGGCACATGAATATGCAGCGAATGGAGGGGTATGAATTATGTGCAGACAGATACAAATTGGTCCTGGCATCATGTTCGGCACAGCCAACTCAATTGGAAAATTTGCAGACGATGCCACCGTTGCGAGCCGGTTATCAAATAATGACGAGACGGAGCACAGGAAGGAGATTGAGAACCTCGTAACCTGGTGCCAACAACCTTTCTCTCAATGTCAGCAAGAGAAAGGAGATAGTGACGGACTTCAGGAAGCGAACCGGTGCACATACCACGGTATACATCGACGGTGCCGAAGTAGGGATGGTTGAAAGCTTCAAGTTCTTCGGAGTAAATATTACAAGCAACTTATCCTGGACCAGCCATATTGAAGTAATGGCTAAGAAAGCACACCAATGCCTCTATTTCCTTAGAAGGCTTAGGAAGTTTGGCATGTCCCCAACACTCTCACCAACTTCTACAGATACGGCGTAGAAAGCATTAAGGTTCACCTGCACCTCCTCCAACCTCATCTACTGTATCCGTCGTTCAAGATGTGGACTCTTGTACATCTGCGAAACCAAACGTAGACTGGCCGATTGTTTCGCTGAACACCTTTGCTAAGTATGCCTGGACCTATCTGATCTCCCGGTTGCCAAACACTTTAATTCTCCTTCCCATTCCCACACTGACCTTTCTAGTCCTCGGTCTCCTCCATTGTCAGAGTGAGGCTAAACTCAAATTGGAGGAACAGCATCGCATATTTCTCTTGGGCAGCTTACAACCCAGTGGTATGATATTGATTTCTCTAACCTCAATTAACCCCTGCATTCCCTCTCTCTCCATCCCTCCCCCACCCAAGTTGCACCAGGTTCCCATTCACACCTAGCACACAGCTAACAATGGCCTGTTTCCTTTATCATTGTTACTTTTTTGCACATCTTTCATTCATTTGTTCTATAACTCTCGACATCATGGTCCATATCTCTCCTTTCCCTTTCCCCTGACTAGTCTGAATAAGGGTCTCGACCCATTCCTTCTCTCCAGAGATGCTGCCTGCCCCGCTGAATTACTCCAGCATTTTGTGTCTATCTTTGGTTTAAACCAGCATCTGCAGTTCATTCCTACACATTAATAGACACTTGGACAGGCACATGGATGGGAAAGGTTGAAGCTCAGGCAATTGGGACCAGTGTAGATGGAGCATCTTGGTCAGCACGGAGGTGTAGAGCCAACAGGCATGTTTCCGTGCTGTATGACTCTAAGACTATGAACTAGAAGGCACTGGTCGAAATAATTAATAGGAACCTGAGGTGCAAATTGGAAGGAGAAGATGGTCGAGGTAGATACAATAACAACAGTTTTTAGATTTTTCTTTTTAGATTTAGAGATACAGCGCAGAAACAGGCCCTTCGGCCCACCGGGTCCGCGTCGCCCAGCGATCCCCGCACATTAACACTATCCTACACCCACTAGGGACAATTTTTACATTTTGCCCAGCCAATTAACCTACAAACCTGTACGTCTTTGGAGTGTGGGAGGAAACCGAAGATCTCGGAGAAAACCCACGCAGGTTACGGGGAGAACGTACAAACTCCGTACAGACAGCATCCGTAGTCAGGATTGAACCTGAGTCTCCGGCGCTGCATTCGCTGTAAGGCAGCAACTCTACCGCTGCGCCACCGTGTCGCCCTTAGATATTTGGAGGAATTTTGGCCAAATGCTGGTAGATGGAGCTAACTTAGAAGGGACTTTATTCCATCACCATGGATGACTTAGACCAGAGCACCTGTTTCTGAACTTTTGTTCTGGGTTAAGACGTGGTCGTAGAGTCAGACGGAAGGAGGAATCACAGAGGGGGAGCAGTGAGAGAAATTCTGTTCATCAGTTTACCAGAAATTCAGTGAGAGAAAGAACTGCTTCTGACATATGACTCCATGACCATCTTTTATTAAAAAATTGTGTGGCCTTCATGGATTTGTAGGGAATTGATGGATGTGAATTATGTGCAGGCAGAAGAGGTTAATTTAACTTGGCCAGTTTAATGCACAGGAATGAAAAAGATTGCAAAAAAGTGATGGATGCTGCCCAGCCCATTACAGTACTGACATCCCCACCACACACTGCCCGGTTCATCATGGATACTGACCTCCCCACTACACACTGCCCGGTCCATTACAGTACTGACTTCACCAGCACACACTGCCCGGTCCATCATGAGTACTGACCTCCCCGTCACACACTAGAGGTTGGAAACGGCCAGAACAAATCAAGGCAGGCAACAGATGACTAAGGAAGCGTGGAACCCATAATGGCCCTTGAGGTTGACTTGTTTGTATTTGTGCATGGATATATCTGATCTGATTGGATAGCATGCAAAACAAAGCTTTTGTCAGTGCACGTGATAATGATAAACCTAAACCTACATCTGTGTAGGAAGGAACTGTCGTTGCTGGCTTAAACCGTAGACACAAAAAGCGGGAGTAACAGGCAGCATCTGTGGAGAGAAGGAATGGGTGATGTTTCTAGTCAATGTGCAGAAGGGTCTCTGCCTGAAATGTCACCCATTCCTTCTCTCCACAGATGCTGCCTGTCCCGCTGAGTTACTCCAGCATTTTGTGTCTAAACCTCCACCTGTTCCTGTGCTGTACTGTTCCGTGTTCTCTGTTGTTTTATGACAAGGGCAGGTTTTACACTCAGCAGTGAATGGGTGGCACCAACATCACATTGTATTTAGAATTGCCTGCAGACTTTCTGTGGCCTAGAGTGCAGGGGTGATCTTATAGAGGTGTACAAAATTCAAAGGTTTCCAAGGTCTTTTATTGTCACATGTACCAATTAAGGTACAGTGACATGCAAATTACCATACAGCCATACGAAAGAAAAAGCAACAAGACGCACAACTACATAAAAGTTAACAAACATCCACCACAGCGGATTCCCCACATTCCTCACTGTGATGGAAGGCAAAAAGTCCAATCAACTTCCTCTTTATTCTCCCGTGGTCGGGGCGGTCGAACCATCCGTCGGGGTGATCGAAGATCCCACAGCCTGCGGTCGAAGCCCCCGCATCGGGGCAGTTGAAGCTCCCGCGTCGGGGCGGTCGAAACTCCAGGGTCGGGGTGGTCGAAACTCCCGTGGCTCGGAGTTCCCGAAGTCGGTCTCTGACCAGAGACTGCGGGCTCCGTGATGTTAGGTCCGCAAGCACCCACAGTTGGAGCTCCGAGGTTGACCCCTGGCAAAGGGATTGCCAGCTCCGCGATGGTAAATCCACAGGCATCAGCAGTGGAGCTCTCAAAATCGGTCTCCAGCAAAGGCCGCCAACTCCTCGATGTTAGGCCGCAGTGCTGACCGAGATATGATACGGATAAAAATCGCAATTTTATCAAGGTATGAGATTGGAAAAAGTTTCCCCCAACTTCCCACCCTCCACATAAAACAAGCTAAAGAACATACATTTAACACATACAATTAAAACACAGCGTACAACAGACACAACAGACAGACTGTTGGCGAGGCAGCCATTGCTGGCGCCACCCGGTGGGCGGCTAGATTCCTAGATTCTAGATTCCTCATGAGGGGAATAGATAGGATGAATGCATAGAATCCTTTACCCAGGGTAGGGGAATCGAGAACCAGAGGACATAGGTTTCAGGTGAGGGCAGAAAGATTTAACAAGAACCTGAGGGGTAACTTTTTTACACAAAGTGTGGTGGGTGTATGGAACGAGCTGCCGGAGGAGGTAGTTGAGGCAGATTCTATCATAATGAGTGAGAGACATTTGGACAGGTACATGGATAGGAAAGGTTTAGAGGGATATGGGCCAAGCACTAGTGTAAATGGGGCATGTTGGTTAGCATGGGCAAGGGGCCAAAGGGTTTATTCTCACTCTGTATGACTCTATAGCCTTTGGCACAAGACCTTGCTGTGATTTGGGAGAGGTTTGGTGAGCTGATCTTTACAGAGGATATGTGAGCTGTTCAGCACGGAACTGATTGATGAAGTGCTCTTTATGGCCCCACAAATTATAAGCAGAGACTATTTTACAGAAAGTCAGCATATTTCTACTGTGTAAAATAACCATATCTCAATAATGGTTATGTGATTATCTCGTGGTTTGACTTTCGCCTGTAATTATCCATAGCTGACTTCAGAGGCACCAGACTCTTTAGACTTTAGGGATACAGCGTGGAAACAGGCCCTTCGGCCCACCAAGTTCATGCCGACCATCGATCACCCCATACACTAACACTATCCTACACACTAGGAACAATTTACAATTTTACCAAAGCCAATTAACCTACAAACCTGCAGGTCTTTGGAGTGTGTGAAGATACTGGAGCACTCGGAGAAAACCCACGTGGTCACAGGGAGAACATACAAACTCTACAAACAGCACCTGTAGTCAGGATCGACCCTGAGTCTCTGCCGCTATAAGGCGGCAATGATCTTCGGATTTCCTCCCACACTCAAAAAAAGTACAGGTGTGTAGGTTAATTGGCTTGGTATAAATGTAAAATAGTTCTGAGTGTGTGTCGGATAGTGTTACTATGTGGGGATCGCAGGTCAGTGCGGACTCGGTGGGCCAAAGGGCCTGTTTCCATGCTCTATCTCTAAACTAAACTAAACTAAACCTCCTCTGGCAACTAGTTCCATATACCCACCACCCTCTGTGTGAAATATGGTGTCCTTCAGATTCCTATCGAATCTTTTCCCTCAATCTTTAAACCAATGCTCTCCAGATCCTGATACTACCATCCTGAAAAAAACTGCATTCACCTTATCTATTCCCCACATGATTTTATACACCTCTATAAGATTAACCCTCAGCCTCCTGCATGCCACTGAATATATTTCTCAATGGTTCAGTGATTTAATGGTTTTTTATTATCATGTGTAGCAAGGTACAGTGATTTTTGTTTGCGTACAGATCAGTAAGATTATTCCCATATATAAGCACAATCCCTAGATTCTAGATTGCTCATGAAGGGAATAGATCCAGTAGATGCACAAAGTCTCTTGCCCATAGTAGGTGAATCCAGGACCAGAGGACATAGGTTTAAGGTGCAGGGGAAAAATTTAATAGGAATCTGAGGGGTAACTTTTTGAGGAGGTAGTTGAGGCATGGACTATCCCAACATTTAATAAACAGTTAGACAGGTACATGGATAGGACAGGTATGGACCAAACGCTGGCAGGTGGGGCTAGTGTAGATCGGACATGTTGGCCGGTGTGGACAAGTTGGGCCGAAGGGCCTGTTTCCATATTGTATCACTCTATGGCTCTACGACAATGAATATTAAGGATAGAATGCATAGGAACGGCTCAATGAGTCCATGTGCAAGAGTTGCCGGTCTCGGTTTGGGGCCATATCACAGTCCCAGCTGCAGTTGGTCATAAAGGTCCGTTGCAGCCCTCCCATCCATCTGATCGTCCTGTGAGCCGTCGTCCCTGTCCTTGCATGGCCCTGTTCAGCCCTCGTTCCCTGGGGTACAGCGCCTCCTGCAGCTGACCTTGAGGGCGCAAAGGTAAGACCCCGCTGGTCCTTCTTACTGGCCCTTTGTCCAGTGTCTGCTGCGGCCGTCGACTCGCTCCACCCTGCCGTTTCCGGTCTTCTTGGCGAACGGGCTGGGCTGGGGCTTCCCTCCCCTGGTTCCACAGCGGACGAGCCAAGTCTGCTGTCGAGGTACGGCCACGGTTTGCCGGAACCTTCTGCCCAACCTCTCCCCCTCTCGCCCGGGGCCGCACATCCAGGCAACATCCCCGTAAATCTTCTCTGCACCCTTTCCTGCTTAACGACATCCTTCCTACAGCATGGTGACCAAAATTGAACACAATGCTCCAAGTGCAGCCTCACTAATGTCCTGCTCAACTGTAACGTTACGTCCCAACTTCTGTACTAAATACTCTGATTGATGAGGGCCAGCATGCCAAAAGCGTCCTTGATCACCCTATTTACCTGTGACACCATTTTTGATGAACTAGGCACCTCAACTCTTAATAATAAATGTTATTTGTCATATGTAGGTTGGCACAGGGTCAACGGCACAATGAAATGTGTTTGACAAGACAACGGGTCACCTCAGCAGTAATATTCCAAGGATAAATAAGATTTTAAAAATGACATTAGTAAGGTAAAAAGACAATATTAAAAATAGGTAAAAAGACAATATTAAAAATAATCAACATATATGATTTGAAATGTGTTTATGAGTTCAGAAGCCTGATGGCCTGATGGTAGAAACTGTTCTTAAGTCTGGTGGTACGCGCAGCCATACTCCTGTATCGTCTGCCTGACGGTAACAAGGAAAACAGCCTGCGTGCTGGGTGGCTGTGGTCCTTGATGATGCTACGTGCCTTCTGCAGGCACCGCCGGTAGAAAATGTCCTGAATGGCCGGGAGACAGTTGCCAGTGATGTGCTGTGCCGTCTTCACCACTCTCTGTAGTGATTTGTGGCTGTGGGCAGAACAGTTCCCGTACCAGACTGTAATGCAGCCTGTCAGCAGGCTCTCGATGGTGCATCTGTAGAAGTTTGTGAGGATGCTGGCGTTCATGCCAAACTTCCTCAGTCTTCTCAGGAAAAAGAGCCGCTGGTGGGCTTTCTTTGTTATTGTGTCCGTGTGCAGTGTCCAGGAAAGGTCCTCAGTGATGTGCACACCGATGACTTAAAGCTGCTGACCCTTTCAACCTCAGCATCACCGATGTGGATGGGGAGGTGTCCACTCCCCTGCTGTCTCCTGTAGTCCACGATCATCTCTTAGATCCCACTGGTCTACAACACTCCACAGAGCCCTGCTATTCACTGTGAAGGTCCTGCCCTGGTTTGACTTCCCAAAATACAGCACCTCACACTTATCTGCATTAGACCTCATTGGCCTTTCTTCGGTCCACACACCATTCTGCTTTAGTTAAACATTTTGTTCAAGATGGCCGCGCCGTTGTGTTTGGCTGCCTGCCACTGTATGTTTCTTTTTTTTTCCTAATCAGATGTGCAGCACTTTGGTCAACGTGGGTTGTTTTTAAATGTGCTATACAAATAAAATTGACTTGACTTGACTTGACTTGCCCAGCTGATCAAGTCACTGCTGTAAATTTTGATAACCATCTTCACTGTCTACTATACCACCTATTTTTGTGTTATCTGCAAACTTACTATCATGCCTTGCATATTCTCACGTAAGTTGTTTATATAGATGTCTAACGGGTGATGAGAACCTTCTTAAAACTGCTGACATACTGTGTCAAATCCAGTGAGTTCCTAGGTGTGGCTGTTAACTTTATCCAATCTCTAAAGTAAAACTCTAAAGCATCTGCAGATCCTTGTGTCTCCACTAGTTGGCTGTATTGTGCTACATGTTTTGCAGGAACGAAAGAATTAACAGGAAATAAATACCCCTTGTCCATAAAGTGCCTTTCTCGGAAGGCTGAAACTGCTCTCTGACCAGTGAAATACTTTATAAGTCACTGTTACAATAGGGGAAATGTTACGACCAATTCACCGGTAACACAGTTCTATGAACAGCTGTGAGATATCGGCCGATTTTTCTTCCGCCTACATTTTCCTGAACCTGTTGATTCTTGGAGACCGAGGACTTTGTTGTCAGGCTTCCACGTATTCTGTATGCTTCCCTCTGTGATCTTCAAGCGGATTAAAGCATTGGATGACAGTATTCGCAAAAATTGCTTTTAACTTGAAGATCTCTGCTGGTGCTAGAACCCTTAAGAACAGAAGAGTCATAGAGCATGGAAACAGGCCCTTCGGCCCAACTCATTCATGCCGACCCATATCCCGCTAAACCATTGCTCTCCATATACCGGTCCAAATGTCTTTTTATTCCTGTAAAAGTACCTGCCTCAACTATCTCCTCTGGCTGCTCATCACATATATCCACCATTCCCTGTGTGAAAATGTTGCCCCTCAGGTTCCTATTAAATATTTCCTGTCTCCCCTTAAACCCGTCTCCTCTGGTTCTTGATTCCCCTCCCCTGGGTAAAAGACCCTGTGCATTCACCCTATCTAATCCCCTCATGATTCTATACAGCTCTATAAGACCACCCCTTATTCTCCTGTGCTCCAAGGAATAAAGTCCCAGCCTGCACACCCTCTCCCTGCAGCCCAGGCCCTTGAGTACTGGCAACATCTTCGTAGAATGATACAACCTGATCTCAGTGTATTAGAGGTTTGAGGGGCGGATTGTGAACTCACCTCCCGTGCCCCCGGAAAGCGCCCTAAAGTTCTGTGACTGAGCGTACGAAGGTGGAGGGATGACAGCTGGAGGCTTCCCGAATACATTCTCCCCTGCCCACTCCCCTGCCCACTAAGAGCACACTCTTACCTGTAAGCCCAGGTAACATCCTGGTGAACCTCTTCGGCGCCCTTTCTGACTTGATGCCGGGCTTTATCCCGCCCTCAACTCTTTTCCAGCTCCCCCCCCCCCCCCCCATCTACAAGGGAAGGGTCCCCAAAACGTTGCCCGTTCATGTTCTCCAGAGATGTTGCCTGGCCTGCTGAGCTAGTTTGGTTTTAGTTTAGTTTAGTTTATTGTCACACGTACTGAGGTGTAGTGACTTTTATAAATGTAATCTAACGGCTGGTTTACCCACTCTTTCTGATCTACTGAGTGGTTTCGGGAGAGTGTCCGTTTGTGGTTCTGAAGGAGAATCAGTTTGTAGCTCTCAACGAGGGTCAAGTTCAGGATCATTTACCTTTGTCTCCACTTTCTGTGGAGATTCTGATCTTACATATGAACGTGGACTAATACCAGAGTATGACAGAGCTGCTTCTTTGTCGTGGGCTTTGTTCTTGAACCAGTTCATCCCTTGCAGGGATCATATAGTTTATGTGCACACTTCTAACACGTCCTCCAATTTCTACCAAGTACCTCCTGGTACCACACACTTCAACTACTGTTTCCACCTCCCATTTGTTTTCTTTGTAAGGGGGGGGGCTGAGAACACGAACCCGACTTATGTTCTTTTTGATTTGCACCATAATAAAGTATCTGATCAGATTGTTTGTGTTCAACCTTAGGGGACAGGTTAGGTAGAACCAAACTCAGTCCAGTTCTGAGCCTTCTTTTCATGAGAAGTTCAGCTGGCCAAAAACCTTGTGGTAGATTGTGGCGTGGTACGATATTTCAGCAAGAAACCAGCCGATCGTTTCTCTCAACACCTTCGCTCTGTCCGCCTTAACCAACCTCAACTCCCACTCCCTGTCTGACCTTTCTGTCATGGGCCTCCTCCAGTGCCATAGTGAGGCCCACCAGAAATTGGAGGAACAGCACCTCATATTTCGCCTGGGCAGCTTGCAGCCCAGCGGTATGAACATTGACTTCTTCAACTTTAGATAGTTCCTCTGTCCCTCTCTTCCCCTCCCCCTTCCCAGTTCTCTCTCTATCTTCCTGTCTCCACCGGGCGGCACGGTAGCGCAGCGGTAGAGTTGCTGCTTTACAGCGAATGCAGCGCCGGAGACTCAGGTTCGATCCTGACTACGGGTGCTGCACTGTAAGGAGTTTGTACGTTCTCCCCGTGACCTGCGTGGGTTTTCTCCGAGATCTTCGGTTTCCTCCCACACTCCAAAGACGTACAGGTATGTAGGTTAATTGGCTGGGTAAATGTAAAAAAAAATTGTCCCTAGTGGGTGTAGGATAGTGTTAATGTACGGGGATCGCTGGGCGGCACAGACTTGATGGGCCGAAAGGGCCTGTTTCCGGCTGTATATATATGATATGATATATCTTTCCTTTGTCCCGCCCCCCTGACATCAGTCTGAAGAAGGGTCTCGACCCGAAGCGTCACCCATTCCTTCTCTCCTGAGATGCTGCCTGACCTGCTGAGTTACTCCAGCATTTTGTGAAACATAGGTACGGGCTGGTGTGTTCAGTAATTTTGATTCTGTTCACTTATCCAGCAGTACACACACAAATTGATCATCCAAAGCTCGATCCAGAAATGTCCCAAAATTGCAGTGTAGGGGCAACTTCTTCAATGAGATAATGTAGTCACCCACAGTCTCTCCGCACCTCTGGTTTCTTATGTGAAATTTGTAACTTTCTGCAAACTCTTTGGGTTTAGGGTTGAAGTGAGCATCAAGTGTTGAAACAACAGTCTCAAATGAAACATTCCTTGCTTTCTCTGGGGCTCGGATGTGGGTGAGAGTTGCATAAACATCAGGACCAATTTCAGTTAAAAGAATGGCCTTTCTGCGTTTCCAGATAGCTTTGTGCTCTTACCTGCAGTTAATCACCATCCTCCATTTTTTCAGCTTCAATAATATTATTTGCACTAAAAAACATTTCCATTCGCTCATATTACGAGGTAAAGGTTTCACGGTTAGAAACATAAAAAATAGGTGCAGGAGTAGGCCATTCGGCCCTTCGAGCCTGCACCGCCATTCAATATGATCATGGCTGATCATCCAACTCAGTATCCTGTACCTGCCTTCTCTCCATACCCCCTGATCCCTTTAGCCACAAGGGCCACATCTAACTCCCTCTTAAATATAGCCAATGAACTGGCCTCATCTACCCTCTGTGGCAGAGAATTCCACAGATTCACCACTCTGTGTGAAAAAAAACGTTCTCATCTCGGTCCTAAAAGACTTCCCCCTTATCCTTAAACTGTGACCCCTTGTTCTGGACTTCCCCAACATCGGGAACAATCTTCCTGCATCTAGCCTGTCCAACCCCTTAAGAAATTTGTAAGTTTGTGTCAAAAGTCTTGTCAAAAGTCCCGAATGGGCCGATGTATCCCATGGATGCCATCTTGCCATGTAGACACAACACAAAGATAGCCTGACAATCTCTAGATGATTCATGCAGCTACTGTTTTAAACTGCAGTCCATGCATATCAGGATCTGGCGGAAGTGGCGGCGCCTAACGGCTGCGGCTCGCTAGCAGTCTGTTCGTCTTTTTTCCTTTTTTTTTGTTGTGTGTCGGTGTTGGGATGGTTTTTGTATTTTTTTTGGTTGTGTATGTGTGGGGGGTGGTGGTGTGGGTGGTGTGGGTGGGGGGGTGGTGGGGGAAACTTTTCTCTTCCTCACGGCGCGGGATGTGGCTCGGCCGCGGGGCCTAACATCGCCCGGTGCGGCTTGGCCGCGGGACTTAACAGTGCCCGGTGCGGCTCGGCCGCGGGACTTTTCATCGCCCGGTGCGGCTTGGCCGCGGGACTTTACATCGCTGGTGCGGCTCGGCCGCTGGACTTAACAGTGCCCGGTGCAGCTCGGCTGCGGGGCCTAACATCGCCCGGTGCGGCTCGGCCGCGGGACTTTACATCGCCCGGTGCAGCTCGGCCGCGGGACTTTTCATCGCTGGTGCGGCTTGGCCGCGGGACTTAACATCGCCCGGTGCGGCTCGGCTGTGGGGCTTTACATCGCTGGTGCGGCTCGGCCGCGGGACTTTTCATCGCTGGTGCGGCTCGGCTGCGGGACTTAACATCGCCCGGTGCAGCTCGGCCACGGGACTTAGCTGCGCAAGGCTTGGTCACGGGGCCTTACATCGCCCGGTTCGGCCGCGAGACATTTCAGGGCCCGGTGCGACTCGGCCGCGGGGACATCCATCCCCTTGCGGAGACTGTGCGGGTCGGTCGGGGACGAGCTGTCTGTCCGTGGGCGTGGGAAAGAGTGGAAGTTTTGTTGTCTCCATCACAGTGAGGGGGTGTTTGGAGTCACTGTGATGGACGTTTGTGTTGGGGTTATGTGTCTTGTGTTCTTTATTGTATGACTGCTATGTAGTTTCGTTCGGTACCTTGGTACCGAATGACAAATAAAGCTCTGTTATACTGTTATACTGTTATCTGCAGCCTATTGTATCTAGTTCACAAACAACAGATCTGGATACAATAGGCTGCAGCTCCCTATTCGGCGCTTAAAATGTTAAACAATGCTGGACATTGCGAAACCGTCCTGCACCGAATTTAAATGTTAAGTTCACAAACTCTATCCCATCTACATCATTTGTAAGATATTACGGTCGTGGCATGTAGACAGAAAGAAAGACAGGTTTCAGTCAAGCGGTTGCCAGTGAGGGTCCTCTTTATTTTACGAAGGTACACTGTGCATACTCACACACATAATCACGAGACTGATAAGATAATGAATATATCACTCGACTCAAATCACACCATTTGGTACTCAATTCTTAAAGGCACAATTACTATTATATACACGACAAGCAATGTAGGATGAAATTAAGAGTGCAGCTTTTTGGGAACATACTGTGCGAGATATTGTCCATTCCCTCCACAGATGCTGCCTGACCCACCAAATTCCTCCAGCACTATGTGTTTTGCTCTAGATTGCAGCATCTGCAGTTGCTTGTGTCTCCATTCTTGAGAATTCTCCTTAACCCAAACAGTTAATTTAGTTTCGTTTATTGTCACGTGTACCGAGGTACAGTAAAAAGCTTTTGTTGCGGAAAGACTAGACGTGATTACAATGGAGCCATCCACAGTGTACAGATACAGGAGAAAGGGAATAGCGTTTAGACAATAGACAATAGACAATAGACGCAGGAGTAGGCCATTCAGCCCTTCGAGCCAGCACCGCCATTCAATGCGATCATGGCTGATCACTCTCAATCAGTACCCCGTTCCTGCCTTCTCCCCATACCCCCTCACTCTGCTATCCTTAAGAGCTCTATCCAGCTCTCTCTTGAAAGCATCCAACGAACTGGCCTCCACTGCCTTCTGAGGTGGAGAATTCCACACCTTCACCACTCTCTGACTGAAAAAGTTCTTCCTCATCTCCGTTCTAAATGGCCTACCCCTTATTCTTAAACTGTGGCTCCTTGTTCTGGACTCCCCCAACATTGGGAACATGTTTCCTGCCTCTAATGTGTCCAATCCCCTAATTATCTTATATGTTTCAATAAGATCCCCCCTCATCCTTCTAAATTCCAGTGTATACAAGCCTAATTGCTCCAGCCTTTCAACATACGACAGTCCCGCCATTCCGGGAATTAACCTAGTGAACCTCCGCTGCACGCCCTCAATAGCAAGAATATCCTTCCTCAAATTTGGAGACCAAAACTGCACACAGTACTCCAGGTGCGGTCTCACCAGGACCCGGTACAACTGTAGAAGGACCTCTTTGCTCCTATACTCAACTCCTCTTGTTATGAAGGCCAACATTCCATTGGCTTTCTTCACTGCCTGCTGTACCTGCATGCTTCCTTTCAGTGACTGATGCACTAGGACACCCAGATCTCGTTGAACATCCCCTCTTCCTAACTTGACACCATTCAGATAATAATCTGCCTTTCTATTCTTACTTCCAAAGTGAATAACCTCACACTTATCTACATTAAACTGCATCTGCCATGTATCCGCCCACTCACACAACCTGTCCAAGTCACCCTGCAGCCTTATTGCATCTTCCTCACAATTCACACTACCCCCCAAGATAAACTTCAGTAAAGTCAGATTAAAGGTTGTCCGATGGTCTCCAATGAGGTAGATGGTAGCTCAGGACCACTCTCTAGTTCTTGATAGGATGGTTTGAAAATTGGAAAGGTGGCCACGACCCGAGATCTCACATGGCAGAAGATGCTGCAGAGGCGGGCTGTTCCATAAGAAAAAGCATATCATGGGAGAAGCATATTAAATCTCGTTTTGCCATTCTCAGTAATAAACCTCATATTACCCCAAATTTAGCCTGAGACTCTTTCGTCTGGAGATACAGCATGGAAACAGCCCCTTCAGCCCACCGGATCCACGCCGACCAGCGATCCCCACACATCAACACTATCCTACACACACTAGGGACAATTTACATTTATCGCAAGCCAATTAACCTACAAACCTGTACGTCTTTGGAGAGTGTATAATATCTGCTCACTAATTCACAATGGCCAAATTTAAAATTACAAATGCTTTATTGATGCTTTGAGGATTCCACATTATAACCCTGCTCATTATTCACTCGGAGCTATTTATATTCTGTATATGTTAATTTACTTTTGTTTAGTTTAGTTGAGAGACAGCGCAGAAACAGGCCCTTCGGCCCACTGAGTCCACACTAACCAGCCATCCCCGCACATTAACACTATCCTACATACACGAAGGGCAATTTTATATTTATACCAAGCCAATTTAACTTACAAACCATGTGGGCGGAAATCAAAGATCTCGGAGAAAACCCACGCGGTCACGGGGAGAACGGACAGACTCCGTTCAGACAGCACCCGTGGTCTCTGGCGCTGTAAGGCAGCAACTCTACCGCTGTGCCACCGTGCTGCCCCTCTCTTGGACTGATGATGATATATTTTTGAAAGATTTTGTTACTTCTGACGAGGTTTGAAATGCTACTGATGGCTTTAGAAAGGACACTCAGTAACCCAGCTGATGGAAGGATCATCCAGAAGCCTGAAGGGGAAGAAACTGAGACCTGTGTACCTTTTTGATAGACACAAAAAGCTGGCGTAACTCAGCGGGACAGGCAGCATCTCTGGAGAGAAGGAACGAGTGACGTTTCGGGTTGAGACCCTTAGGGTCTCCAGAGACGCTGACTGTTCCGCTGAATTACTCCAGCTTTCTGAGTCTATCTTCGGTTTAAACCAGCATCTGCAGTTCCTTCTTATACAATACTGGTTGCTCAGATGTGGGAAGGATGGAGACACAAAGAACTGCAGATGCTGGAAAAACAGAGAGCATAATCAGACCCGTCTCACCCTGCCCACTCCCTCTTCCCCCCTCTCCCTTCAGGCAAGAGGTACAGAAGTGTGAAAACGCACACCTCCTGATTCATGGACAGTTTCTTCCCAGCTGTTATCAGGCAACTGAACCATCTTATCAGTCTCGTGAGTATGCACAGTGTACTTTTGTAAAATAAAGAAGACCCACACTGGCAATGGCTTGACTGAAAACCTGTCTGTGTTTCAGTCGACTTGCCACTCCCATAATATCTTACACTGTCCTTATTCTTCAGCACCCAAAATAGACAGTAAGGATCTAGAAGGCAGAGCCATGACTGGAAGGTGTCAAGAATGTTTAATTGTTCTGAAGTCACACAGCATGGAAATAGGCCCTTCGGCCCACCAAAACTGCACCGACCAGCGATCCCCGCACATTAACACTATCCTGCACACACAAGGGACAATTTTTACATTTACCATGCCAATTAACCTACATACCTGTACGTCTTTGGAGTGTGGGAGGAAACCAAAGACCTCGGAGAAAGCCCACGCAGGTCACGGGGAGACATGGGGAGAACGTACAAACTCCGTACAGACAGCACCCGCAGTCGGGATTGAACCTGGGTCTCCGGCGCTGCATTCGCTGTAAGGCAGCAACTCTACCGCTGCGCCACCGTGACCGCCCTAAACTCTACTGTTCTATAAATAAGAATACAACAAATTAATAACTGTAATAATAAGTAACCAGGTGTCTTTTAAATGTTGTAGTACTTGCCTCGACTACTTCCTCTGTGTGGAAAAAGCTGTCCCTCAGGTTCCTATTATATCTTTCCCCTCTCACCTTAAAACTGTGTCCTCTGGTTCTTGATTCCCCTAGAGGGCAATGTGAAAACTTTAATATTGACCTGCATCACAATCGAAATAAATATTAAAATCAGAGCAAATCCAAAAATTAATATAGTTAGTAGCCAAGAGTTTACACAATGGAAATAAAGGCACTGCCAAAACGACAACTTCAATGTGCTACAGGGAATTAAATATAAAATTATTGTTAACTGTTGATTTCCCGAAATCCAGATCAGTAAATGAAAATGTAGTCATTTTCTTGCTGAATTGGGCACGTGATACCATTGAAGAGACTTGTTGTCCATAGAATTTTGTAAAAATGAATTCTGAAATGAAATGCTACTTGATGTTGAATTCTCCAACGTGGCATACTATCCCCTCCCACCCACTCTTTCCCCAGCCCCTCTCCCCCACACTCCCCTATTCTCCCACCAGCCATTAAAATCACCCCAGTCACTCTGCTCCTTTCCCCTCCTCTGTACGCACATCTCCCATCCTTGAGTCCCCCATTTCCCTTTTACCCCCCCCTCTTTCCCCTCCCTCCATCCCGTCTCACCCACATTCCTCCCTCCACCTTTACATTTCACTCCTCCTCTTCTCTCCTGACACCCTTTTGGCTGCTTTTCACCTCCAGTCTTTCTCACTTACTCCACCCATCTGCCAAAGACCTCCCCCCTCCCCTCACTTGTATCCACCTATCACTTGCCAGGCTTTGTCTCACCCCCACCTCTCTTTTCAAGCTTCCTCCTCCCCGCTTCACTCCACCAGCCTGAAGAAGGGTCCCGACCCGAAACGTCGTTTGTCCATTCCCTCCACAGATGCTGCCTGACCCACTGGGTTCCTCCAGCACTTGGTGTTTTGTTCAAGATTCCAGCATCTGCAGTTCCTTGTGTCCCCATTGAATTCTGGTGATCAGTCAGGACTTATTCAATTGTTGAAATTGCTCCTGCTCATATTTTCAATCTTTCTACGTTTAGCCTTTCCAACTCTGTCAACGTACTTGGAATGAATAAAATAACATGTTTATTCACAATGCCTCCAGGGCACTTAGAGTAAATATTTCATTTCCCATGACATCCAAAATCCAAGAACGTGGAACAGAGAACAGTACAACAGAGGAACAGGCACTTTGGCCCACATGTCCGTGCCCAACATGATGTCAAGATAAACTACTCACGTCTGCCTGTACATTATCCATACCCCTCCATTCCCTGCTTTTCCATGTGCCAATCTAAAACCCTTTTAAACGCCACTATCTGTCTCCACCACTATCCCTGGCTCCACCACTATCCCAAGTTTTTTTACACAGAGGGTGGGGGCACCTGGAACACGTGTTCCACACATCTCACACATCTCTTTAAAACATTGTCCCTATCACCTTAAAGCTCTGCCTTCTAATCACAGTCATGCAGCTTGGAAACAGGCCATTCGGTCCAACTCATCCATGCCAACCAAGGTGCACCATCTAAGCTAGTCCCGTGCCCGCATTTGGCCCGAACCCCTTGAAACCTTTCCTGTCCACGTACCTGTCTAAAAGTCATTTAAAAGTTGTTTTGGCACCTGTCTCAACTATCTCCTCTGGCAGCTCGTTCCATATAGCCCACACTATCTGTGTGGAAAAAATTGCCCCTCATGTTCCTTTTAAATCTTTCCCCTCTCACCTTAAACGATGTCCTCTGGATCTTGATTCCCCTATTTTGGGTAAAAGGCTTTATACATTCACCCTATCTATTCCTCTCATGATCTTTTCACGATCACCCCTCAGCCTCCTGTGTTCCAAGGAATTAAGTCCTATCCTGACCTACTGTAGCTCAGTGTCTCGAGTCCTGGCAACATCCTCAGATATCTTCTCTCAGCCTTTGCAATTTCCATCCTGGGTAAAAGGCTCTGACTGCCTACCTTATCTATGCCTTTCATAATTTCATATGTTTGAATCAGGTCCCCTCTCAAACTCCAATGTTCTAGAGGAAACAATAGACAATAGACAATAGACAATAGGTGCAGGAGGAGGCCATTCGGCCCTTCGAGCCAGCACCATCATTCAATGTGATCATGGCTGATCATTCTCAATCAGTACCCCATTCCTGCCTTCTCCCCATACCCCCTGACTCCGCTATCCTTAAGAGCTCTATCCAGCTCTCTCTTGAATGCATTCAGAGAATTGGCCTCCACTGCCTTCTGAGGCAGAGAATTCCACAGATTCACAACTCTCTGACTGAAAAGGTTTTTCCTCATCTCAGTTCTAAATGGCCTACCCCTTATTCTTAAACTGTGTGGCCCCTTGTTCTGGACTTCCCCCAACATTGGGAACATGTTTCCTGCCTCTAACGTGTCCGACCCCTTAATAATCTTATACGTTTTGATAAGATCCCCTCTCATCCTTCTAAATTCCAGTGTATACAAGCCTAGTCGCTCCAGTTTTTCAACATATGACAGTCCCGCGATTCCGGGAATTAACCTAGTAAACCTACGCTGCACGCCCTCAATAGCAAGAATATCCTTCCAAGGAACAACCCAAGTTTGGCAAAACTCTCCTTGCAGCTAATACCCTCCCAGGAATATTAGACCATTTTTGAAAATCTGAGTGGTAGCAATGCCGACCTCTACTACTTTAATTTTAAAACGGAGGTTCTTTGTGGAATTATTCTAAGTCTGCTGGGTCCATGACGTTTATTTCTTGGAAAGATTCAGGTAGACCTTATCCCTTCTGAATTCATATTGGCTAATTTCCTTTAGGTTTCTTCATTATTGAAAATGCAATCTGCTCGCTGTCAAAAATGGTGCCAAAACAGATGTTAAAAACAAGCAGAGAACGGGAGTAAAAGGACAAAAAATATATATTTAACAAAACTGCCAACTTGATCGGGGAAAATACATTCAAAATCCAATCTGTCAGAGCAACTGGGGTCAAAGAAAAATAGTTTGAGAAAAATGTGGTATGTAATATGAGGTTAGTTTACTTTAGAGATGCAACATGGAAACCCTTTGGCCCTCTGCGTCCAGGCCGACCAGCGATCCCCGTTCACATTAGTCCTGTGTTATCCCACTTTCACATCCACTCCCTGCACACCAGGGGCAATATACAGAGGCCAATTAACCTACAAACCCGCACGTCTTTGCAATGTGGGAGGAAACCAGAGCACCCAGAGGAAACCCACGTGGTCACGGGAAGAACGTTCAAACTCCACAGAGACAGCAACCGAGGTCAGGATTGAACCCGGGTCTCTGCCGCTGTGAGGCACCAGCTCTACCAGCTGCGCCACCGTGCCTCACTCCTTGTGTTTATCAACTTGAAAAAGCCTTCACAGATCTGGGGAAAATATTGTTAGTATTGTAGCGACCATAGAGAATGGTCCAGGTCGTCGAACCCTCGGATTGGCCAGCGAGGTCACGTGGGAACGCGACCATGAGGATTGGTCCAGCAAACGACATCGCTGATTGGCCAGCGATGTCAGGTGCGCGTTTGGCGCCCGATTTAGCCAGTTCGGCGAAGTCTTCAAGGAAGACAGTAAGTTTATATTGGTTGTCCTGTAACTTGTTGTTTTGATTCTGTATTCGTGTATTGCGGCTGCAATAAACTTCGTCTACAACTAGCAAGTTTCGGACTCGCCATATTGGTGACCCCGAACGTGATCTGGACGATCACCAACTGAGCAGGAACCCGAAGCCTCGTTGACGATGACCGAGCAGGGCACACCGGAGTCAAGCGCGGCAGGCGTTCATCTTCCGTTATTTTGGACGTACGCACCGCAAGCTTGGTTTATCCACGCCGAGGCTCAATTCCACATAAAGAAGGTGTCGGACGATTCCACGAAGTACTTCTACCTCGTCAGCGCTCTATCGCCGGACACAACCAAGCGCATGATGCGGTTTATCATAAATTCACCTGCGGAAGACAAATACGAAACCATGAAGAAGGCATTACTGCGAACCTTCGGGTTAAATAAGCATGGTGGTGCGGCAAAACTTCTGCACCTACCGGAGCTTGGAGACCAACTGCCTTCCGTCCGCATGGCTGAAATGATGGTGCTAGCCGGTGAGCATACGGATTGCCCGATGTTTGAACAGGCATTCCGCGAGAAACTTCCCGAGGATGTCCGACTGCTGCTTACGGATTGTTCTTTTAAGGACCCCGAAGCATATGCAGCGAAAGCGGACGCCCTCATAGCGGGAAAAAACAAGGCAAGTGATTCCATCAACAAAGTCTCGACATCGGTGACCACGCCACAGCGACGGAAAGATGGCGCCACGTCTCCCGCCAATTCCCCGAAAGCCCGCCAAAAAGATCCGCACAAGCGCGGCTGGTGCTATTATCACCTACGATGGGGTAACGAATCCCGCAACTGTCGTTTGCCTTGTACCTTCGCGGGAAATGCCTCGGCCGATCGTACATAGGGGCAGTTACGATTGGCCAGAACCGGCGCCTCTATGTCCATGATCGATTCACGGACACAGAATTTTTGGTAGACACCGGAGCCATCGTCAGCATAGTGCCGCCGACCGACCTCGAAACCAGATCGGGTAAGACAGGTCCCACCCTCATCGCGGTTAACGGCAGCCCAATTCGCACTTTCGGCACACGGAAGATGACCCTTGCTTTAGGCCTCCGCACGTACGAATGGCCATTCATCATAGCCGACGTCAAACAAGCGATCCTGGGCGCAGATTTTCTCTGGGCTTTTTCACTGGTTCCTGATGTCCGCGGTAACGACCTCCGACCCGCTGCTGAAGACGAGCACATCGCTCCGGCAATCGCCTCCTCGCCCAGCCCTACTGTCCAGGCCGTCGTCGCGGCCCCCGACTCGTATGCTGCGATTCTGGCAGAGTTCCCAGAGCTGCTCGTCCAACGTTTTGACGCACCTTCAGCTAAGCACGGTGTGGTCCATCACATCCGCACTGAAGGCCCTCCCGTTTTCGCTCGGGCCAGGAGACTACCGCCAGACAAACTGGTGGTGGCACGGGCGGAGTTCAGGAAGATGGAGGAAATGGGAATTGTTCGTCAGTCTGACAGCCCGTGGGCCTCGCCGTTACACATGGTCTCCAAGGCATCTGGGGGGTGGAGGCCATGTGGCGATTATCGGCGTCTCAATGCTGTCACCACGGCTGATCGCTACCCCATACCGCACCTACAGGACTTTTCATCTGGACTGGAAGGAGCGGTGGTGTTTTCCAAAATCGATTTGGTGCGAGGATACCATCAGATTCCGGTGCGACCGGAGGACATACAAAAAACTGCAACTATTACTCCGTTCGGGTTGTTTGAATGGTTGCGTATGCCTTTCGGTTTAAAGAACGCGGCACAGGCTTTCCAGCGACTGATGGACCGCGTGGGCAGGGGTTTACCCTTTGTGTTTATTTATTTAGACGACATCCTGGTAGCCAGCCCCTCAGTGCAAGAACACCAGGCCCATTTGCGGACCGTGTTCCAGCGGCTCCAAGACCACGGGCTCATTATTCAACCCTCCAAATGTCAATTCGGCCTGCCTGCTCTCGATTTTCTAGGTCACAGAATTACCCCTGCCGGCGCTGTCCCTTTGCCAGAGAAGGTGGAGGCTATCCGGGCTTTCCCCAGGCCTACCACAGTAAAAGGGCTGCAGGAGTTCGTAGGCATGGTTAATTTCTACCATAGATTCGTTCCGGCAGCGGCGCGAGTCCTGCGCCCACTTTTCCAATGCCTTGCAGGTAATCCGGTAGAGTTGTTGTGGTCCCCGACCGCAGAGTCGGCTTTTACGGCAGCTAAGGCAGCCTTGGCAGACGCCACCATGCTGGTCCATCCGAGCCCCTCCGCCCCCACGGCCCTGACGGTTGACGCCTCTGACGTGGCGGTGGGCGGGGTTCTGGAGCAGCAGGTTGGTGGCCGTTGGCAACCTTTAGCGTTTTTCAGCCGGCAACTAAATTCGGCCGAGCTGAAATATAGCGCATTTGACCGAGAGCTTCTAGCTCTCCATTTAGCTGTCCGTCATTTCAGGTATTTCCTCGAGGGCCGCCCATTTGTGGCATTTACGGACCACAAGCCATTAACATTTGCTTTTTTGAAATTGTCTGACCCATGGTCGGCCCGCCAGCAGCGGCACCTGACTGCTATCTCAGAATTTACCACAGATGTCCGTCATATCGTGGGTAAGCTGAATGCCGTTGCTGACGCCCTGTCTAGACCTGCTTTTCCCCCTATTTCGGCGGTGGACTGCGAAGTGGATCCCCAGGAGCTCGCGGAGGCACAGCTCCTGGCGGATACCGTTTCGACGTACCAGTCCACCACTTCGGGATTGAAGTTGGCCCAGGTAGCTTGTGGGTCGGAGGGCACGAAAGTCTGGTGCGATGTTTCTCTTCCTCGCCCCAGGCCGGTAGTACCGCCCTCCCTTCAGCGCCGGGTTTTCGATGCCATTCATGGGCTGGCACACCCGTCCATCCGCTCCACCTCTGCCTTGGTGGCAGCGAGGTTTGTCTGGCATGGCCTGCGGAAACAGGTAGCGGGATGGGCACGTTCCTGCGTGCCCTGTCAGACCGCTAAGGTCCAGCGCCACGTCCAGCCCCCCGTACAGGATTTCGAAGTCCCGGCTTTTCGTTTTTTCCACATCCACGTGGATTTGGTCGGGCCTTTGCCTTCCTCCCGGGGCTACACCCACCTCCTCACGGTGGTGGATCGGTTCACCCGGTGGCCAGAGGCTTTCCCATTGTGTGATATCTCGTCAGCGTCTTGTGCTAGGACTTTGGCCCTTCACTGGGTAGCTCGTTTCGGGGTCCCGG